>NW_010129763.1:0-789 GCF_000699245.1 Pterocles gutturalis | reverse complement strand
CTGGGCACTGCCCAGAGGATGAGGAGCCCTTTGGTGACAGCTGGGGAGGAAGAGGAGAGAGACAGGGGACATTAGGGCATTCCCTCGCCGTGCCGGAGAGGCTCAAGCCCACCAGCCCCCCCGGGCCATGGGGGGAGCTCAGCCCCGCGTGCCCATCACCCTGGCGTCAGGCCTGGGGATGAGACCAGTGTGTACTGGGCACATCACACACACACACAGAATCACACAGAATGTTAGAGATTGGAAGGGACCTCGAAAGATCATCCAGTCCAATCCCCCTGCCGGAGCAGGACACCTAGATCAGATCACACAAGAACGCATCCAGGCGGGCTTTGAATGTCTCCAGAGAAGGAGACTCCACACCCTCTCTGGGCAGCCTGTTCCAGTGCTCTGTCACCCTCACTGTAAAGAAGTTTTTCCTCATACTCAAGCGGAACCTCCTATGTTCCAGCTTGAACCCATTGCCCCTTGTCCTATCACTAGATGTCACAGAGAAGAGCCTGGCTCCATCCTCCTGACACTCACCCTTCACGTATTTATAAACATGTCCCCCCCCCGTGACAAAGTCCCCAGTTCTGCTGCAGGGACGAGCCAGCCCCTGTGCCAAAAGCCCACTGGGGACCCCGCAGGGAGGAGGAGGAGGATGATGAAGGTGCCATCGAGCAGCCTGGGAGCACAGCTCACCCACTGCAGCTCCCCCGTCAGCATGGGCCACCACAAAGGAGGGGACAGCAGTGACATTCCTGGACCTGGCCCCTGGGCTGGACAGGACACTGTCCTGGGCCTGCT
>NW_010129762.1:16676-28588 GCF_000699245.1 Pterocles gutturalis | reverse complement strand
TATGCAGACAAATGAGACGGATACAGACAGACTTAATTCAAGAGACAACTTTCAATACAGCCACCACAAAATTAAGACATACTTTAGGATCCTATGCCAAGACAATGCTGTGCAAATTTATGCAATTTATTCCTGGTGGGAACAGACAGAGACAGACCTGGCTGAACAGACTCTCATTTAACAATCGTGATTCAATCCAGCCACAGAAGAACAGAAAAGAAAAAGAACAGATCTTCTGATATATTTGAAGATATGCTTCATATGATAAATGCAGCTTTTTTTTTATGGGTGTCTAGACTTTCCTGTGGGCCTTGTGAGCACAAAACACAAGACACTTGACATTCAAATTGTGTTAGATTGGAATAATGCCTGAAAATGGCAGAGGCTTGACTGATTGAACTAGACTAGAACTGAAAATTCTACTTTTAGCAAAGCCTAAGGACGGGAGCAAGATATTACCTTTCTGAACCCTTTTGCTGGATTGAACAGTTACATGAGCTTTGAGACCAAAGATTACAGTTATAAATATCACAAAGAAAACCCTACATGGGATAATGGCTTCTAAAGGGAATCATTAGGATTCATTTCTGGATGTGGCAATTAACCTATTACTGTCTGAGTCAAGACTATTTTATTGAGAAGCAGTGAGGTACTGTACTCTGTGCAGTCTTGATTTTTCAATTATTAGTCATGACATCTGAAGTTTCTTAGTAAAGACTGTGCAGCATCACCCTCCAAATGTCTAGACTGCAAAGTGTCTGGGGATTATCCCTACAACGATCAGTATAATGGGACTGATCCTTGACTGAGAACCCTAGGTACTTCGTGAAAACAGTAGTAACTTTTAACATTTTACATGAATCGAATACAGCCCAAGCACCTGGATAATGGAAACATTCAGTGGTAACTTGCAGAATCAGTGCATCACGAAAACAAAACTAAATTTGCCTTTAGAAACCCAAGTAGTGTCTTATTCCAATAGGAAGGCATTCCTCACTTGCTTACCAGAATACTAAATATTAATTTCAAAAAGGAATCTAAGTGGAAAAGCCCCATTGTAATATACATTTCAATGACTATTTCAGCTGCCATCTGTATTCCTCTCTATTTTCCCCCAAATGTCTGAATTCCCCAAAAAGACACCTGTGGCATTCACTGATGAGAACAAACATCTTTTCACTTCCTCTCCCCAAAAACAATGCCAATTTGCAAATGGAATAAAGGAAGCCACGCTACACTTGCTATGCACTTCAGAAAATACTACCCAGTGTGTCCTACAGTAACGACCACTCACACAGAGATGTTTTTCCTTACGATAAGCATTATCATGAACATCTTCTACAAAGATCACCAAAACACTGTACTTTGATAGCTAATATACGCAGATTCATGATCTATCTAAATGATTGTTAGAGTTACTCATGGCAAAATTCTTTCCTTTCCTGGTGCATGATGCGCAGCTTCTCTCCCATAAATCTCGCTATAACCAAGACACATTTTTGTATGCATATGAAAATACTTTTGGTCCATAAATGCAATAGTTTCACCTATCAAGAGAAGATGAAGTCATTCACTAAGACAACATACTGAATTTCTGTTGAAACAAAACTGTAGAGCGTGAAATAGCAACCTGTCATCAGACGTTGGGAGTCTGATTGTTCATCAGCGGTAGCTAAAACCACCCTCTCCTCCCACCTACGTCCAAGGGAATTGACAGCCATCTGCATGCAGGTCTGGCCAGTCTAAATCCTGCAGGCAAGGACTGCAGTCAAACTGTGCAAGGCTGTTTAGGATCTATTTCACTAGGGTTTAGGGCTGCGTTCTAGGAAATTAAAAACAAAACAAAACAAAAAAACCCACCAAACACAAAAAACCCCAAACCACCCAACCAACCACCCCCCCAAAAAAACCACAACCAAAAAACCAACCAAGCCAAACCAACCCAACAGAAAAAAACCACAAATGACTCCCTCTCACACATGCACACCCTGAAAACCAAACCAAAAGAAAATCAATGCTCAGTGTTTTCTATTTATTTCAAGTAACTTCAGCTTGGGTGTTCTCCACTACGACCTACCTTCTATTAAATGTGCATACTGGAATTAGAGAATGTACCCACATCCAGATCACCCTACCTCATGTCATATGAAAGGTGAGGAATTCAGTTGCCCTCAGGAAGAGGCTCCCAATGAATACAGTCTGAGAGCCTGCAAACTCAGTAGCTGCCTGAAAGGCACTATCGGGAACATGGGGCATCATGAGTCTTCAGCTGTGTTTGGACAGGCTGCTCACCGGGACGGTGCTGCAGACCTTCCTGCCCAGTGGAGAGAGCCCACATGGCTGGTACCATGGACACTTTGACAAGATAATCAGACAGCTTAGCAAGCAATATAATAAATCTAAGCAGCCGTCTCGGACAAGTGCTCTGAGACTGAAATAACCCACATTAAGTTGGGCAATGTCTACAGTAAATGAGTGATGCATTATTTTGATTTGCCTCCCAGGGCTCAGACCACGGTATCTAAATCTCAGATTCCCAGGAGAAAGGGATTGCTGCAAACTAAAAGCAGCCTCTCCAGCAGCAAGGGAAATGGAACGGATCTGACCTCACACTAAACATCTGAGTTACGTTTTAAAATACTGGCACCTAGACATTATTACTTTGCTTTGATACAATGCCAAGGGAAAGCAAAGAGCCACTGAAAATTGAACTGCATTTATAAGTCTCGTCCATTTTTCAATAATCCTTGTAATACTGTGTACATAACTTAAGCATGGTACATAAGACAATAGACTATGATGTCATAAAATAATAATATTCACATGAAGGTCTTAACAGATTCATGCTTATTAGTGTCAGATCAGAAAAATTACTAAGGAACATATAAGTGATGCCACAAGATGAATTACGTACCCTAACTTGGGTATGGAGAAAGGCATTTGGGTAATATTAACAAGGCTTTTGGCTCACAACATGGCTGTTGCACTTTATTAAAAGTTAACATTTTGATAAAGTCCACTACAGTGCTTTTTAAAAAAAAAAAATGCAGATATGTCTGCTTTTATGTGCAACTGTTGGCATTTTGCCCATTATAGACATAACTTATCAATTTCCAAAAAACTGGTATCACCAATCTCCACGCTTGTTCCTTAACTCCTTTGTTGCTGGATGTCTCCAATACTACAATTTAACTTCTTTTTTTTTGAGGGCCAAGAAAACAGAATAACTTGAGACTGATATTTTAGTCATGCAACTGTGATTTATCTGTGCTACTCAAAAAGCCCTCAGGATAAAAATCAGTAACCGCATTCAATCTGTTTACAAATCACATTCAGCTATCTCACATACGGCTGGCATAGCTTTGTTTTTACTTTAACTTGCCTTTAGATTTGACAGATTTCTGCTCTTTTGCCAAATATTGCAATGTTAACTTGTATCAATATTATTTCACCTCCCTTTCCTTAATACACCTTGTCTCTACCATGTATTTACCTCTACATATGACACAATCCGATTCTCTGCCTTCACATTTTTCACCTAGATGTCTCCAAGAACTGTGTCCATGTTCATGGGCAATTCTATTGCTACATAGGTCATTGTCTCTTAGGTGCCAGCGAGATCTCTTCTATTATTCTCCCAAATGGGAAAGATAGGGAGAGAATAAAAAAGTTTCAGCTCCAAAGGTAGCAGCAGGCTCAAGATGGGTCTTCCCAAAATCTTGATGCAGTGAGGCAGAGCCAAGAGAAACAGCAGTGCCTTAGAAAATGGATCTCCCCCATGTGGGATGACTTATTATCTCCCTAAATACCGTGCAGTAAGGGACACATCATTTCTTTCCACTGTTCCGTCAAATGCATTCTCCCCACCACAATTAGGGATGCTCTTATCCAATGATGGATGAAGAACAAATGTAACTCCTGCTATCTTTACAAAAGATTCAGAAATAGTTCTTAAAGTCATCCTAACAAATGGGCAAGACAAATTCGGAAGACTCCCTTCAAAGGAATCAGAAATCAGAACACAGGTCTGTAAATAAAAATTAGAAAATACTACTGAGCAATCAAAAAATAAATAAGGAAGAACAAAACAACACTCTCAAAACGCTGTCCTGAAAACCCACTGCCACTTAAATTATGTATAGAAATCTTTGTCATCTTATTTAAAAAAATAGATTAGTGTGATTCTTGGATATGTTTCCTCTCTTGTCAAGTATGAACATTATCTTTGTGGCCTCATCAGGTCAGAAGCATTGTCAAGCTTGCAGTGCTCACTGACCTGAACGGAAAACTGAATGTTTTAAGAACTAAAATGTCATCTCCTTTCTCTAGATGAAAATTGAAAGAATTAATCTTTCCTTAAATGTCTTTCCAGTCAGGTAGCAGTTTTTATTTTTAAAATACTTATTAATAATATTTCATACTTTTCTTGATTGTGGTCATCAACTTCGGAAGGCTGAGATGTGAGGGTTTTTATTTAATACAAGAAAGATGGCTTTGTCCTGTACTTTTTTTGTCTGAGCCTTAACTACATTTAGAAGGCCTAGTCAACAAATTCATATAACTTTGAATTAGAGGACTGGCTCATCAACACTAAATGCAGTATTGATACTGCTTAATGCAGTGCTGTAAAATATTGCTGCTTTCCAAAATTAAATTTACCAAGTTTTTAAAAGGGGTATTTATGTTTCCTGAGACAGTACTTTATTACATTTACTGGACCAACACTTCTCATCTGCTTATCAACATTGTCGACATGTAACAATGATTTGACTAGTTCCTTTCCTTACGGTGATAAATTCAAAGAAAAACAAACAGCAAACTTCTTGGGGACTTCAAATGCATCTACTGCAGAACATGATCCAAGGTAAATAAAAACTCTCCAGTAAAGCAGGTGGGGAACCAAGCATAAAATCCATCCCTGTTCCCATTAATGCTGCTTTACTGGGTGACCCTGAGGAATGTGCCTCCCTGGTGAAACTGGAGGAGTCTCCCTGCAGAAGCCAAATGGAGGTGGAGAAATGAGAGGCGAAGAGGATGCACTGCTACCGCTGCCAGGGCTGAGCCCGGCATTTCCACAGCGCCCAGGCTGAGCACCACCTGAGCCAAACCACAACCAGCTTCTACTCCTCCTGTATCACCGCTACAGGTCTCTGTCTTTCCAGACAAGAGAAGACATCTCAGCCTCTCCTCAGACAACGAATTTCTGCTCCAACACGCAAACACACGGCTCGAGAATACAACATCAAACGACACAGAGATGCTGTAGCCCTGAGTTCTCCAGCGACGCCGCTGCGGGGGCAGCTCTGCCGTGCAGGCAGGACAAGGGGTCACGCAGGTCAGCAAAATATCAAGGGCTGCAAATTGTTTAGTGACTATTTTGTTTACTGTGCAAGTGGCTTCTGACTAGGCGGTAATTCTTTCCAGCTTGCCTTGGGCAGTGAAAGCTATAAAAGCGTTTGTACTCGACTGGTATCTAGGGAAATCAAACCCAGTCCTAGGTCTGTTTCTCTATCGAGTTTGCTAAGTGGTACACTACGCGTGGCACACTTTTTTTTTCTCTCTCCCCCAGCCCCAATTATTCCATGTAACATCTCCAGAAAGAGTATTAGGCATGCCAGTCCAAAACAAACAAAAAGCAGGAAAACAAATCCCTCTGACACTCAGGATTTAGCAAGTTGCTTTTGCAGAGGTTTACAATTTGAGCAAGAATTTGCCCTCATCATCATCAGAAAACACTACACCATGCAGATTCCTGGTGAGAAAAATCTCAGCCTGAAGATTTGCATGGCAAGTTGAAGGAAGCAATAAATAGCTGATAAATAATCATTATTTACAGCTTAGTATAAGTTAAGTGACAGTGCCCACTATCAGGCATTATCAATGATAAAAACAAAAATATGGCTTTTAAAAGTTTATTTATGAGCCATTATGTAGTTTATGCTGCACAGCTATCACACATTAAATGAGAAGTTACAACACAGCTGGTAGCAACAGGGAACTTCAGTAATAACCTTGAACAATCATTTTATTTCCCTCCTCCCCAGCCCTTATCTAGGAAAAAGTGCAATTTTTGTCAGAATTCCTAAAACTGAAGTCAACTGTAAAATATTACGTTCTTTGAAGAATAAGAAGGTGACTTTGGCTAATACTGAACCATTTACAGAGAGGAACAATCCACCTTTCAAAATGAAAATGTTCATTTAACATGAAACACTGAAACAATTAAAAATTTAACAGATTATAAATTGTAATTATTAAGTGCAACTACCAACAATAACTGGGAGAAAAGTACTTTGTCTTTTAGGTTATTTTGATAGTGCACAGTAGATTAAAGCTAATTACAGTTTCAAGGTCTTCGTCATTACGTAACTCAATGCCCCCATCAACCAATTTACTAAGAACGTTACGTACACATGAAACAAATGATTTATGGTGCAACTGAACTAAAGCAGAGCAGCCACAATATTAAGAGTGAATTTAAATAAGACCTGAAAACCCTGAACCAGTCAGCCATAGCCTGTTAATGTAGTAGGTTCAATCAAATCAAGCCTCCCCCACACACACAACTTCTAGGCATTATTTATTGCACTGCTCTTAAAATTGTTGGATGGCATCTACTGGAAATTTGAGTTCATACTGTTTTCCCCCAAAAAACCTGCTCTTAAAATTGTTGGATGGCATCTACCGGAAATTTGAGTTCATACTGTTTTCCCCAAAAAAAACCCCAAACATTCAAAGCATTAAGGTAATCTTGCTATTATTTATACTTGCTTTAACTGAGACAAAAGAGGAGAAAATGAAGAGACTGTTACAGAGAAGAGAAATGCATGAGTTCTCACTTGTCATTTCATTTGAACACTAAACAAAATCCTTCCTGGACAGGCATCTCAAATTGATACTTAAATAAATGCAACATCAACAACTAAGGACCAGTAAAGTCACTGTGTTTGCCAACAAAGCGCTAAAGGGAAACAAGTAGATACCAGAAACCTCTCTGTACCACACACACTAGTATTGATTTGGAAGACTTTGGTACGCCTGAGAACTGCCAGACTCCGTCCCAGGGAAATGAAGAGGGGGAACAACAAGAGTTCTGCTGCCTGAAATCTTTCCACTGAACAGAGGATTTACTCCTGTGGCTTTTCCCAAATTTTCTCATGGCTAACAGAAAAAGAGGGAAAAAAAATCAAGGCTGATAAAAAGCATGAAGCATGTCCCAGTCTCAGCCCTCCTTGATAACGTACCCCCTTGTCCCTCAGTTAGGCTACTCTGCACAGATCCTGGTAGAAAACTAGAGGAAATGTTTCTAAATGGACATGGCTAAGGGAATACACGACTGGTCTCAAGAACTGCACACAAGCAAGGGAGTAATGCTTCTGCCAAGTTAGCCATGTCTGTGGACCACAGCTCCTCTAATACTGTCTTGTTCCCAGTCCTTTCTTGCTGTCTACAGGCAAGTCCTTATTTATACTTATACCAACGCAGTGCTTGCAGAAATCAATTTATCTTTAAGATCCTGGATTCTGACATAAAATTAAATTAATGGTCTACAACAAACACTAAATTAATGCAGCATCTTCAGATCTGAGATGGATTTGGAGGCATATATAATACAAGCAGAATTGACAAATGACCTTTAATAAAGATTTCCCAACATAAATAAAGATGTTGTCTATATATATGTTTACCAATATATTTTTACAGTACATTGGAGCTGCCAATAGAACAAAATTGAAACTACTCAGGCTGGAATTTGGCATGAGATAACTTTATTCCTTTTTCTTTTGTCTCAGCATATGGGTTTCGGCCATTTCTGAATGTGACAGCAGGAAAAAACAGTTGCTTTACTCCTACAGATGCCCATGCTAAACAAACTCCCTTGACAAGGCCCACTGCAGGGCTGGGGTGCTCTTCTTGACTCTTGCAGCCATAAACCACAAATACTTATGCAACTTTAACTACTCTTCACTAGAAGGTCCAGCTCCTCTTGAACAACTGTAAGGAAGCCTAACAACTGTAATTCCCAAAGCCCCGACCTCACAGGAAACAACACACGTTGCCCTTGAAACCACTTTTCATCACTCATTTTCTCTGAGCAAGTGGCAGAGAAGTAGCTTTCAGAGAAGGGGCCACAGAGGCAAGATTTTTTTTTTTTTTTTTAACAATTTACATATGTCCAGGGCTTTTCCAGCCCTGTGATGTTGCTGTGCACAGCACAACAAGTACAATGAATGATTCTTCCCCCCGCTTCCCCCACAAATTCTCCCTACTTGCAAATCTGCAAAACTGACACCTATACAGAAATCCTAAAACTCTAAGTATTTCTGCCATCTAAACTTAAATTTGAAACCAGCAATCATTCAAGGAAAAGGCACACATGGGTAACAAAGAAGAGGCAGACCACAAGACTCAGTACATCTCTATTCAGCGGCAGGAAGGCATCTATTATCAGATGCAGAATGGGCCTGAAATGCAAAGAAAGCCAGCATTGTTGCAGGCCGTACTGGGAACATCCTAACAGCTCCTTACAATTAGTCCAAGAAAGACATGCTGGGGCAACCCAAAATAACATCTTTAAAAGTGATAAACCAAAATCTTAATTCTTGCGATAAAACTGAAGCTGACGCAAGCACGTAAAGTACTTAGGCACTACCCAGAAAACTCTCAGATAAAAAACAGCTCGAGGTTGGCCTTCGCAGCCCATCTCGGCAAGCTCACTATAGAGCAGCAGTGAAAGATGCAGCCAGCCTTTTAGACATGGTTGTCTTGGAGACACCAGAACACACTGTATTGATGACAAAGGAAACAAAAAGCTGGATGCACTTTCTAAGGCTTTTAGTCTGCTCTCTTTCATGTGGAGTTTACGGAGGAGGGCCTCCCTGGGATGGGTATGCGGAGAATGCTGGCAGCAGGACCAGCTCATTGAGGTAGAAATCCGCACTGGCTTAGGACAGCCTTTCGTGCGACCCCAGAGCACCCTTTATCCCCAGGAACGCACGACACTGCAGCTCCAGCATCACATTTGTGTGCTTTGAAGGCTTAGCTCTGCACAAGTGTTAAACCCTTAGATCTTTAAGAGAAATAAAGCAGTGTCTCCTGTTTTGTGCAAGGGCCCTGGAGCTGCTCTGGGGACTGTTTCCATTTATCCAAGTGGTCTTCTGGTAGGCTTCTTCCAAACTGGAGGCAGAATCTGGCAACATACTTTGAGGTAACAGAGCTACAGTTTTCAGCAACTAGACAGAATAGCCAGTAGCATTTAGGCTACAACTATCAAAACAGCAACTTCTGTCTCACTGCAATTGACATACGCATGGAAAGGAATTTCAAGTGAAAGTTTATTTTCTTTTAAACAGACCATGAACAGTGAAATCCTTCCTATTCCAATAGCTAAGTAACTCTTGTAACGCTGCAATGTGTAACTTCCATACTGAACTCTGTCAGATCCTAGCTTTGTGAAGAGGATACATGCCAAGCATGTAATTTTTGTCCCCCTTTAACCTGCTTGGAGAGGAAGGCTATTACCACGAAGAAGTATTAAGTTTGAATGGACCTCTTCTACACCGCACTGTAATACGTGCATCATGAACAAGGATCTTTTCAATTTGCAGTACTCACTGATAATGTAATTCAGACCTACATCAGAGGATGCCATGACAACAACAGTAACCACTACCTTCAGATACACACTGTCACATTCACCTATCAGTCCCTGAACTAAGCAGGAACACTTAGGTCTAGCTGGGCAGCATTATAAGTCAAGCCTAAATACATATGCTGCAAGGATTCTGGCTCCTTGTCTCCACATATAAATTCTCTTGTAGGACAGATGTGACACAGTCTGTTACTTGCAAAGAGAGCACAGGGGTTGCAGCTATTTCTCAGAAAAAAAAAAGATGGAAGGTCTCACCCTGCCACAGGTCGTCTGCTTGCATGAATGTTTATAAATTTCCTGATTTCACAGGCTGCTGACTATTATATGCTCACTTTCCAATTCTGTGAGTACACAAAAAATTGTGCATGATATATCAACGTTTAGTTCTGACTGACAGTAGGATGGGCGAAGATGAGACGAACAGGGAAAAACTGATAATTTTCCACATCATAACCTCCTCTTCTTTCATGCTGCTCCTCTCTCTTGTCTGTACAGTCAATTGAAAAGGAAAGAAGGGGTGAGGCTACTCAAAGACAGCTGTTAACTCCTTGCTTTCCCAGTCTGTTCTGAAGGGTTATAAAATGGACAGATAATAGGTACCTGACAAAGGGATACTGGAATAATCAGTACCACCACCATCATGCCTTAGAAGACCTCTCAAAATCTTCACATAAAACTATGCATCCATAGTACATGATTGCTACCCTCTCAGAAGTATGACTGGCAATAGCAGGAAACCAGGGTCAAATGATGCAAAAGACAACCCGATGGGATCTGCTGCTACTGGTGTCTTTCTGAATCGGACATGCCTACACAATAAAGCAGCATTAAGATCACAATCTCTCTTAATTTTAGCCCATTTGTCTTGCCACTAAATGCAAAACAATATATTGTATTAATTTAATTGTGTTTTTGGTACTGCTAAAAATCAAACTATTTATGGATACCACAATATAGATTTCAGGCATCATGTAGTATTAGGCATATCCAGAGCAGGCCAAACATCATTAAGGCAGAATACTTCTCAGTTAGAAATCCACTGATTTCAGTAAAGTTAAAAAAAAAATAATCTACAAATCCTGCACCCCCTGTAAAGTGTACCTCAGACACTACCCAGGACACCCGTTGACTGTACCCTTTCCAGTGCTCAGTCTGTAGTGCTTGCTTTTCTGCTAAGGCTTCAATATCCTCCAGCAATGTCTTCTTGCAGAGGCATGCCATGAATGGGCATAGTGGCTATACAAGTCCACATTGGCTATACCTCTTTACACTCAGAGCACGAAACTTGCTTAACTGGCTGACGCTGACAAGTCTCTTTTTTTATGTCTGTAATGTCATGGATCTGTACTTGAAACAAACAGATCTACCCACCATCCCAGCTTTTTCTTGGGTACAAGCCAAAAATCCAAAGAATTTGGATTGACCACTTAGAGCTGCAGCATCCTAATGACCAATGCTTGGTCATTCTTGCTGAAGTGAAGTCTTTGATTTGTCAATCATCCTGAAGTTATATAATGCAAAACTGCCACTATTGCCTTAGAAGAATTCAGCGGTACAAGTACAAATCTGAAAACTGTGTTAGCTTCCCAGACTAGGCCAATCTGGCAGGAAAAAAATGTCTCTTTGATGCATCATTTAGAATTTCTTTGATGATGAATAAATAAATCAATACACTCTGTGTACAGATGACCTATTCCTTGGTGCAGCTACTTCATGTACCTGAAACACCTACAACAGTAAAATTCAGAAGGATTTACCAGGAAAAAATATTCTACTCCTTCAGCTAGTAAAATTAAAACTAAATAGTCAGGCTCTGCTATCACCATTTTGGATGGTGATCCCAACAGTAAAGACCAAGCTCAGAAACACAGGACTATTTTTTGATGATGATGCATGAGGCAGAATACACTATACATTCTTTCTCCATCCACTTCCATTCTTAAATAAAATAAATATTACACAAGATTCATGTAGTCAACAATAGCATCCATTTCACTATGTTGCACTAGAGACATATCCTAACAGGCAGGCAGAGCAACTGGAAGATGAATGAGCTACACACTTGCATACATTTCTGCATTAAAATAAATTTTCAGGTTTGATGCCCATCTACAGTCTACCTCATACTTTTAGAGAATGCTCTCCAATGCTGCTCAGCATTGGAACACAAGCTGTTTTTACACATTGAATCCATGGACATTTGGTAAAACAACTACACAAAGACCATAATGTACATTCATGGTAAGGAAACTTTTAGCAA
>NW_010129762.1:0-16645 GCF_000699245.1 Pterocles gutturalis | reverse complement strand
TCCCTAGATTCAAAAACCTCAAAGCCACACACAAAAGTTTCTTCTTGACTCCCAGAAAACAAATTTGAAAGTTCAAATCGTACTGTAAAGGCAAACCATAATTAAGATCTTCTACTACATCTATTTATAGCCAGGCGCAGTTGAAAAGATAACACAGTTTTACTGATAGCTGAATTGTTCCATTGTGCCCATACCATATCAGACATTTGTTAAAATTATTTCACCACAGCAAAGCTGGGTAACAGCAAATTAGAGGTTAGTTACTTAGAGAGCATTCCCCTCTGCCCCAGCTCAAAATCTAGAATATCACTGCAGCTCAGTTTCCCAGACCTTTTGTAAGGGTCTGTGCTCCATGTGGATGATATACACAGACTGACCCCTGGTAGGTCCTGGTACAACAAAACCTAAAACCAACAAAAAGGGACACTGTAGAAACTAGAACCTGGAAATATTTTCTTCCTTCCCTCATACAAGAAAATGAAATTCTGCACACCTATTAACATCTGGGCAATAAACCTCTGTATGTTTTCTGTATCAGCAATAGTCAGCTAAAGGACTAGATTTTCACAAGATATGCCCAAAATAAATATTTGCAAACTAACATATTGAAACTTTTATTACTAAGTAGTACAGATCTTCTCATTCTTTGCAGCAGGAGCCACTTGCTTCCATGACTGTTTTATGGGAATTCTGTTCCTTATTTAGACTTTAGCACTAGGGGCTGCATGCTTTATGGATACAATTCTAAGCCCAGGTCTGTTTCCAATTTTCCAAAGCCAAACCTTAATCTTTACAAATACAGTCAGCATCACAGGAACAAAGGGTAATCACGAAGGCATGATATGTTTGTAATGTAAACATACATGGTATTATACCACGCAATCAAAATGCATATTTTGCAGCCCTAGCTAATACATAATGCCATGAGGTCATTTGTAGGATTTGTCTGATTGACTGGAAAGCAAAGCCTGAACCAGCAAAATCATTTTTGTATTAACATGAATACTTTCAGTCAACAGGACTACTTACATGCTTCAAAACGGACATATGTACATTCCTTGTGGAGATGTGGTCCTGGACTGTTAACACATTCCCGTATTCACACAGTAGCTGAAGTACTGAAGTTTTACACTCCTGCTGCTAAGATTACTTTTATAGCTCTAGCTAGTATTTAAATCCATGCTATTGCTGTGGTGGAAACTGGCAGGATAAAAAATTTGGTAGGGGATGCAAATAAAAAAAAGTATCTATGGCCGATTGCTTTATTTAGTTATCTGCTTCCAAAACTGCAAAAAAATAACTTGAGATCTGTCACAGCAGGCTCTTAATAATGTATTTCCTTTCCTCTAGCTCATTTTTCCCTTACTTTTTAAAATCTGTGTGTTATATTCCTTCACCATTTTCTCCAGCTAAATATCCCTTTTTTATTGTTCAGAAGGAAAAAAAAAAAAACAAAAAACAAACCATGAGCCTATACGTCTGCTGTGGGACGGTGTTACCGAAACAGAGGGAAGTTCACTAGAATTATATACTGTCAGCTCTGTTCTACTCCCACCAACACTTACAGAGAGTCTTACTGTACAGGAGGGAGCAGAAATAGAAAGCTCTAGAACACAGAAAATAGGTATGGGGGGAGAAAAGCAAAGTGGGAATCCTGGCGTCCGATTAAAGACACTGACTGTGTACATAAAAGCTTGCTGAGGGGAAGGAACAGGAATGCTACTTCTGTATCAACGGTCTTCCAATTTGCTTACAAATTACAGGTGTGTATAACTCACGGAGTAGGGGGTAAATCACTGCTTAAACTCAGTAATGTCAAATAAACTATACATTAACAATTAAATGTTTTTCCCCTCTAATGCTATATTTGTAACATCAAGTCTGACAAGTTCTTTTCCAGCTAAAGACACAGCTATGTACACTCCACAGAAGAGATCTGGTTGCCTGTGAAGTTGTTAAATAGACTCAGAACCACTTCAGTTCTCACAGGAGAGTCATTCAAGTTTCTGACAGACAGGAATCTTATTTTTAAAATAATTTCAACATTTAAGACTTCAAAATACACAGGTTATTGCTACACTTATTCCAAAGTGGTCACAGTCCTCCATTAGAAATTCGTTGGTAAAGAGTCAGTTTGCTAATAACATTGCTGAAAAACTGATTTTTCAAAGACTGTGTCTGTAATTGATATTAAAAGCTCAATTTCCATTTTGAGAGCAGAACAAAAGAATAAAAAAACAACAGTGAATTGAAACTTTTTGTATTAACTTGTTTCCATTAGAAAATGTTTTCTTTGGCCTTTATCCAAAGACAAGTACTAGATACCTAAGAGAACCTCATAAACACTCAAAAGGACTATCAACAAGCATATTTTCAGAATTACAGCTTACCCCTAACAAGATTGATATTGTTAGTAGTTGGAGACACAGAAAAATGCAGAATGTACTCAAAATACAAAACATAGATTTTCCTGTATCTTAGAACATTTGCCTTGTCTGTGTACACATGCATGCTCTACACATACATACTAATAAATATATATGGATGCATCTCAATGCCTTAGGACACCAAATGCTATGTATCCCAGCCCTAAGCGAACTGTATGTTTAAATCTTTGATATGGAGATGCTGTTGATGCTGTAGTATTCATGTAAAGGCTTGTGTCTTCAGCTGATCCTCCAAAGAACCAGACTTCCAGAAAGTATCTGGCATATCTTTTACCCCATTTTCTACTCAATTTATCAAATAAATGTAAACATTTTAAAGATGGCAATGACTGGCTGAAGAGGTTGGAATTCATTTCAGCCAACTCTAGTGAATCCCAGCATCTCGTCATCTGGACACTTTCTGTACTCAACTGAAAGACAAATTGCTTTCCTAAAGGGTTAAGACAGGCTGGGCAAACTGCCATCTAAAAATAACTCCCTCTCCACTGGAGAGGCCAGAAGGCCAGACAACATACACTAGATGCTTAACAGTGAAGGATAAGTTTTATATGAAGAAGTATCTTTCATTAGGCCAACTTTCATAGTTTAAAAAAAAAAAAAAAGACACAAGACTTAGGACACACAAACCCTTTCTTGTTTTAAAATCCTCACAATGTTATTCTCAGCTGGGCAAGCATTCTTATTCTGGAGCTAAGGAAAGGCGAACACACAAAGTCAAAAGATTTGCATAGAGTTACTGTGCAAACCACCAGCAAACCAAGATCAAAGATCAAGTGTTTCTGGATGTACATTTGGTGGGGCTCCTTCCCCAGCTAATCACTTCTCTCATACTTGTTGAGTGCTTGCACTGAAGAGAGAATTGTGAAAATGCCTCAAGTAAATTTTTGTAGGGCACATTCAAATCAAGGTGTCATCCAACAAACTAATACATTGGCTGCTGTTGATAAAGGAAACCATTTCAAGTCACAAGAAAACTCCATGTCCCACCAATACTCTGCCTGTTTTTAAAATAGTCTAATTTACCTATGCAAGTATTTCCACAAAGTCAAAGAACAGCCATTTGCAATGAGGAACAAGGCTTTTTTTAGCTGTGTTGTTGTTTGTTTGTTTTAAATAAAAATTATAACCTCATAGTAAAACAGGTTTGTTCTTCATAAGATTAACTGGATTGAAACAAGAGCCTGTTTTTAGGCAGTGTTTCTGAAAACAAGAGAGTGAGTCAGTACAGATCAGAAGTGGTTTATGCATACAGATATCCAGAGGGAAAAAATACTGAAAAATTTGTTTACAGTTCTGAGGTTGAGACTGCCTACAGGTAAATAGTCTAGATGAGAATTAGCATCTGAGGGTGACCGGTCTTTCAAAAGTCTCTGATCTGATCTAACCCTTCCACTGAGCTATAGCGAGATGTCTGTGTACTCGCCCCTTGGGGACTCGTACACGAGTCCTGACCTTGAATGGATACCAGCTGGCCTGGCAAAGGCTCCTACCACTGGGTCCGAAATAGCCTTGATGATATACCCAGTGTGGGCTGCAATTAGTACTGCCACTTGACAAGGAGTAACAACTCCTCTAGTTTGCGTTGCAGTTGATGGGCACAAACAAAAAGCTTCCCATAAATTGTTGAGTGGTACCCAACTGAGCACGAAGAATCCAGAGGGAAGCTTTAATAGGCCATTGAAGAAAACTGTGATGAGCTAAGCATGAAACAGCAACAGAAATAATAGTGGAAGATTGCAAAACAAGGGCATAAAGCCTAATATATGGGAAGATGTGCCAGTTGGAAGAAGGAAGGACCTAACGCTGGAAAGAAGAGATCACAACACAATTCTTAGAGCAACGAGTCAGATAAAAATACCAGGTTCCTGTTGTGTTTAGCCTGTGATGCATTTAGCTTCATTGCCTATCTAGGGATGCTGCCCCACTGTTTCACTGTGTTCCTTCCTCGTTCTCAACACACAGCAACACACGGTGCCACCAGCTCCCACTCCCCCTGTGATGAAGGGGCCCCACAAACCCACGCTCAAACCTAGAGAGTCTCAGGTTGAGACAGACTGCTCATTGCTTTATCTCCTCCTCCTCTTTCCATAACCTGTAAGATACACCTCCAAAACGCAAGGCTGAAGTTTAAGAACTAGACATTGTACCGCTATGCGCTGCGGACAGGCTGGGAAGCAACCCCTCCCCAAAGAGCAGTGTCTACATTTCATAGAGGTTCTGCTTCACTCGTGGTACAACTTCACAGTGCTACAGTGGCAGGAAGCTATTAAGACTAAAGGGCATTAAACAAAACTCAGAAGATGGTGCACACTTTCCAATTCATACATTTACTATTTATGGAAAAAAGTGACTTGTGATTACAGAGGACAACGTGGAAGACAATTTTTCTAATTGTCTGAAACTTTGGATATATTTCTTTCCCTTGTGTTGTTAACACCTTGCATAACCATTGAAGCTACTGAAAGCACACCATTTATCTCAAAATACCCAAGCACACAACCAAAACATGAATTTGGGCAACTATGACAAGGCGCTTCCCAATCAGGACCCACCCAGGTTTAAATGAGTACCAGCTCCTGAACACTGGCTAATTAAGATACACAATCTGGTACTCCTAGAAACCCCTCTATGCATCCAAAGCCAGCCTTAGACAAAGAAATTTCCTTCCTTAGAGAAGGAGCCTTTATTCTCTTTGAAAATTTCTGAGATTTGAGGTAAGAAATGCACACAGACAGAAAGGAACAAAATTAGCAGCTGGAAGCTAAGCCCTTCAGACAAGCTGGCAGAAGAGATCACATACTTACTCTTAGCAAAATATCTAACTGCAGAAGATCCAGTGCTTGGAAGGAGATCCATCCAAGTTATGTGCAAAAGGTGTCCCTGCTATTTGTGCTGCAAGATTAAGAAAGAAATCATCCACGTTTGCATTCTTCCACGTTTATTCTATTCATATTTTTAATTACTTCGACTCAGCCTCTTCAGAAGTCATTCTCCCGCTAACAGGAGGGAAAGAAATATGAGGACACATGAGTAAGTACCAGGCTGGTCCTTCCACAGACAGAAACCTGATAACTACAGATTTAACTAGGCTTATGTTTATGTACTTCAGTATATTAGATTAGCATCAGATGATGCAGAAGGTGGGACATGAGGGACACAGGCTGTTAACAGCAAGGCTCCTAGGTCTGCTCCAGGATTTTCTTCTCAAATGATTTATACAGTTCATAATAGTTCTTATTTAATAAGCATTTCACCAAATGGCCTACATGGTAAATTGATTGACCAGAAAGAATCAGTGCAGAATTCTGTCCTGCATAAAACAAGAATCACATCAATAACATCTATAAGGCTATTCTCAGCTGGCAGCACTGTAATAAGGAAAAAAAAACCCACACGATTTCTATCTGTAGAAAACATTCTCACAATCTGGATATATGAAACATTTAACACTGGTCATGCAAAAATTGTTATTAAAATAAACATCCACTATTCCTTCTGCATTCAGAAATGATCTTCAGGGGTAACAGTTAAGCCCTTCCAGCTGCATGGACAAACATGGTTATCTCCCATCCTGTCACTAATACGTGATCCCTATGATGATGATTTACAGTGACCACACTTAATGAATAAGACTGCATAGTGATGAACGCAGTGTTTCCCTATCAACTTGCTGAAGTAACTGATGAGGCTAAAATGGGATTTACAGACCAAACAGTTTGAGATAAGAACAGAAGAATTCACTTTATTCAAAGAAATCACTTTCTTTGCTTTCTCTAGGACACCTCAGAACAAATTAGGGTTTTATAGTTCTACAACAGCACAGATCTAAGACAGCTGCTTTCAGAGTCACACGTAGCACTTCCAGGAGCAGACATGCCTGCAGATAAGCACGTGCCTGAGGGTTTGATTTGCCTCTCAAGTATGGAAGTTTGTGAAACTGTTACTGTCCTTTTTAGGTTACTATTTCAAAAGTACTTAAAGGGTTAGAAAGTGAGTATCAATTAAAAATAAATTCAAAAGTAATTCTTATGAGCGGAGCATATCATACTTTCATTTTAACAACAGCCTTCACAGAAGTTTAGCATTTGTGTTTTTTGCAATTTTTGATGTATTGTGTAATACATTAGGTATCAGTTGCCCAAACTGACCATTTCATTATATGTTTTAAACTGTCTCATTTTCTTCAAGGAAGCCTGAAACTTTACATTTAATTAATATTTACTTACAAGTCCTTCTGTGTCCTCCCTTTGCCTTCCCCCATGCCTCCACACTGGCTTCTGAATGGTGCTAAGCAACCTGCTCTTTTGTTTCTTTATTAATACTTCAGCGGCTTCTGCTGAACAAAGTCTAAAAATCAGGAGGCAAGACCATGAATCCCAGTTTCTCTATGCATGATAATAACAATATTATCTTAAGAAAAGAAAACTATTCTTAGAAAAACAGCACAAAGTTACAGAAAGATTCACCATTTGGACCTTAATGAACAGTCGGAGAGATAACAACGCAAGAAAAACAACAACAACAAAATATTCACCATGTCCCTCTTCCAGCGATAAACCTGCCCCATCATTTTGTATTATTTCTCTATGACTAGCTTTTCCTCATTAGACACCAACATCCAAAAACAAATCAAATGCTGCTTTAAGCACTCCTATTTCTTTTACCCTCTCAAAAACGACTATTCTATTTCTTGCCTCTGAGCATTTAGATGTTACATGAATATCTTAGTTCTGAACCCAACTCAAGAGAGGGCGCACAACTACAAAGACTGTTCAGTGCACAAGGCAGAGGCTTGTTATCACTGGACAAAATCCTAGCAAAGGAAGAAAGACTGTGGCTATTTTTTTTACATTATGAAGATGAACAAGAAACATTCCTATGTTTACACTGCAGAAAACACTCCTTTCAGCTCTGAATTTGAAGCAACCAACAAGCAAAACTGCAAAATTATTTTTAGGAATCCTTTTCAGTGGATTAAAGCATCTTTTAAGTCATATATTTTATATATGAAAAAAAAACAGCATTTAATGTAAGGATTGTTAGCTTCAATTCAAATTATTACATCTTCTTCAAGACAGACACAGGTATATTCATTTATTTCCTTAATGCTTTTGCATTTCTGCTTCTAAAAAAAAAATCAGGAGAAGGTATGCTAAATAACATCTGATAGGCATAATATTTTTAGCCTACACAGGATAAAAAGATGCTGAATACTATGAGAAGCCCAGGGCTATCCCAGGACCATGAGAAGTGAGGAAATATTTTGGATCTCCCTTTGAACTTTTAAGAATTAAAGGCTAATCTCTTTTTTTTTAAAAAGGAAATTGCTTACAGCTTTCTGCAGTAGATAAAATCTTCACTAGATTAATTACATCTGTTCATCACATTATTTAGAGTCAGCCACTCTGACCACCTTGGAATAAAACATAACAAATCTGGCTGAAGGTTAAAAAGTGATTATTCCAACTTCAGTCTTTGCACCGACACACTTCAGGGTGAGTCCCCCCAGTTCAGTGGGGGCTTGTGCTCATCCACCCTTTCTCATCTCATGCCCTGATCTAATTACAATTTCTGTATCCTTTGGTCCTGCAGAACTCTCCTTACCTTCCTTTATGTTAAGGCACTAAAGACAGTAATTTATGTCTAATTAACGGAACTGAGTCATAACGAGCTTCTTTCCTTTATGTGACTTGAATGTTAAATGGCCAAAATAACCAGTGAAACCCAGCTTTTAGCCCTGCTCCCTGCCTTAAGTTTCTGCAGCACAAAGCTGTTATTCAGGCCTCCTTGCTTTGCATACAGTCGGAGGGTCCGGGGTTATTCACACTGAAAAATTCTTAAAATGGCATGCACGAAGGGGGTTCGCTGCCTGCCACCAGCTTTAATACTTCAGCTAAGCAGCCATGTTGAGACAGGTCCATCCTTCAGAACCTGTCAATTTTCTCCTCCTGCTTTGAGATGGCAGCCCTTTACCATGGGTGGAATCTGACAGCCCTCTTTAGGAGGAATCAATTTCCATGCCAAAGAGAGAAAAGGTGAGATGAAAACTGGAAGGCAGGTGCACAAAGGGCTGTGCATCAACCCAGAGAAAAGTGTGGTAAAGCCGTTGTGCTGACGATCTGAGATGAACCACCAAGACATCACTAAGTAAATCAAGGCTATCAAAGAAACCACCTAAAGAGGGAACAAAAGCACACACAAAAACATAACAAGGAAAGAAACTGAACTTCTCACTCCAGGAAAGAGGAAGCTGTTGCTGATTCAGTGAATCAAACCACAATAATACGAAACAAATAAACAAAATGCTTAAAGATGCTGACCAATCACACCAAAATACAGGCCAAGTTCTTCTGAACTACTCTATTTTCATTATTGTGTTTTAAATTACATACACAATGATGATGGTGCATATATGACAAACACTAATATGTTGCTATAAGCAGGAAGACAAAACCCAGCCTAAGCAGGACCAGGTAGACCAACTCACAACCCTGGACAACTTCCTTCTTCCATGTCCAAGTGAGGTACCAGAACTTTGGAAGAGATGTCATGAAATGAGCCCTTCCACCTGCCCAGTACAGATGGCCCTGCACATCTACTCAAATAGGAATTAATGCAAGAAAAAAAAAAAAAAATCTACATGCAACTTTGTAGGCTTGGGCCTCCCTGCGTAATTTTATACAAAATTATAAATACAGACTCTTCTGTGTGTGCTACTAAATGCAATGAAGACTGAGTATTTGCTTTTTATTTGTTTTCTGTTAAAGTAATTCTATGTGCTAACTGTAACGTCAGATTTAAAAACTATTTTTCCCAAACCTAATTTTCAGAAGACTATCTTCTTTAATGTGAAACTATCATGCCTGATGTCAAGTGACATGTAAATAGTTATACATCCACCTACTCATTTTCATCTGTAGTTCATTGAAAGTGCAAAGTTGTGACAGCAAAATAAAACCTCAGACTAGTTATTAATATTGAAATCAAGGCAGTATGGAAACATTCAGAGATTAGACTTAGTGTCAGTATGTTCAGCTGACCTGCAGCAACCTACGTTTCCATACATACTGTTGCCTTAATTTTGCAGCCACCCTCTCCAAAAATGTCATGGAGCAAAGAACAGCTTTAACAGGCAGGGGATTTAGTTTTCAGCTGTTCTGACTTACCTTCCCACTCCCTCTACATCATTCTTTTTTATGCAAACTTCTGCTAGTGAGATAAAATTATAGTTTCTACACTTGAAATTAATGCAATATGATCTACTGCATAAACTTTTTGGGATTTTTGTTTACAACAGATTGAATCAATATATTAAGTAAGAACTACACAGCTTTTTTTTTTTTTCCCCTCCCATGTTGGTCAAAATAACTGATGCAATTAAGCTAATAATCTAGTTGTTTGGTAAAAACATTTAAATTGCTTAATAGAAAGAAAAAGTGATTATTTTTCAATTAGTTAAAAACACTATTTCTTGAAACTGAATTACACTAAGAGTATTTTTAATTTTACAATCATATGAAAAGAAAAAACAATGTATGTTTAAAAAATCATGCTTGTCAAACATTGACTTTGTTAATATACTATTCTAATCTTCCACATTAATGGCTTATTAAATGTAGTTTTCAATGAAATTTACCATATAAAGAAAACAATTTAAGTGCATCATGCTATATTAAAACTAATTCTCACTTGAAAAAATACTGGTAATGAAATAAGTTCATGACTGGAATTGCTTTCAGAAGCAATACAAGTTCCCAATCAAAGAAATTGGTTAATCAAACACTAATATTCTTAGTAAAATTACTGCAGTCTCTTTAAACTCAAGCACAGAAAGCAAGACATGTAGTTTTCCATTTTCCCTCCACATATTATTTTTCTTAATACTAAAAACACAGGAAAAAAGACAAGGTCTCAAGAACCATATATTATGGGTTTGTCAAGAATCCTCTTCCTCTTTCTTCAATCAATCAAGTTCTGCTCCTTTAAAACCAAGCCAAATGGATTTGCAAAGGTTGATTATCATCATTTGCATGTAAAATGCATTTTTACTGGAGGAGTATGCAGGGCAGATAAAAAGACAAGGGGAAGGCAATTGCTAATAAAAACATACACCAAACATGAAAAACTATTTCCAGAATTATTTTCCCCCAATAAACCAGATGAGCACACAACTGAAACACAGAAATGGCGATTTGCTGATGAGACTGCTTTCTTCACTAAGAGCACAAGGCTCAGGCTGATGTTTATACCACTTTTTCTCTGAAGTTCCCAGAGCATAGTTGCTTGGAAGAGATATTTTTAAAATAGTATACAGAGTGTTTCTACCCACAAAGCACAATGCAAGGTGCATCACAGATACATGAATCTTTCCCTGAAAGAACTGACCAACAAAGCTACTTACAATTTTCTACTTCAATATTGGCAAAAAATTTTAATAATATCAAATTTGATTTCTTTAACATTCACTGTATTCACATTATTTTTTACTCTTCCATTTTAATGACTTTTTTTAACATGGTTTATGCAAGCAAACTGAATTATGAAGAAAACCTTGGTGCACTGACAATATATCAATGGATGACACTGTGCTAAACTTAGATTGCTTTAACACATGCTGTACTAGACCCGAAAGCATCTTACCTTCTCCTCCGCTATGAAAACTGAATGTGAAAGCCTGCTTTTGACATAGATAAAAGGTGTGCATGATAACAATTTACTCCTAAATTTTATAAGTGGTGGTCAATGAAATTTTAATCCTAGACAGATGCCAGTTGGGATTCATTTCTGCAATTTAAGTCTCAAATTTGTTTAATTTATGTGGCAACGTAGTCATCCATTTAACAGCCTGCCAAAGCAAAACCTGCACATCTATGGGAAATTCGATTTTGAGACAGAAACAAAGCTGGTCGGAACGCTGCTAATAAACTTGTGCACATGACCCCATGTTCCAGCATGTGTTTTGTTTTGTTAATAGACAACTCCCAATAGGACACCCCCCCTCCCCCCTCCCCCTTCTTCTGGCTCTTCCAAATACCAGGTTCTTAACTCTCAGTTCTTGGTTCCACCTTGTTAGAAACTCTATTCTTTACTGGGATATAAAAGCCCTTTTGTTCCTATTCTTAGAGAATGACCAACAGGAACAATAACAGCAACAAACATTCAGGCTCGAGAGAACTAGTTTTAGGCCCCATCCCTTCTGAGGGTCTTTTTAATTGCTTGGTCAGGTTCTTCTTTTCTTTTGCATTTGTGCACCAACGCAGCTGCACCAATGCCAAGCTCACACAACAAAATGGATGCAACATTTTACAGAAGTGCAAAACCCATGCATCACTAGTATACTGCAGGAAGTAAGATTTGCAACCAGACATCAGTGTTGTTTCCCACTCCGTTGAGTTTTTGCCTTCATAAGGCTTCTGTTTAGGAAAAACAAATAATTTCAAATAGATTAAATTGTTTTACAAAAGCTGTTTGGGTTGGTTTTTTTTTTTTGGGGGGGGAGGGTGGTATTAGGAGTTTATCTTTGCGTAACAGTTTCAACAGAAAATGTGCAAACACTCTGAAGAGTAAAACTGTGTCTGAAGCATTTTTTTCATTTCTGGGAACAAGAAAATATGTATTTTTCCTGTACGCAGGAACGTATGTAAACGCAGCTGTTTACATAGTCATAATAAATAAAGAGCCAATATCCAAGAGGTGGATATCAGATTCAACTCTAAAACCTTACCTCTCAGTTCAAGGATAGTTAAACAGTAATAAATTTTGATCAAAAGCAGTTCACCATCACAGTTACCCTAAAAAAAAAATTCAATAAATATGGACTTTTTGCCAATATCAACCCCAAATATTGTGTTAAAGGTGCTCATCTCAGAATTTTATTAAGGTCATAATGATGACCACTGAGCCATTTAATCTTCTCTACTTTGGAACAGAGTCCAACTTAAAATTGGAAAAAAAAGTCTGAAATATAACACTGAAGGCCTTTAAAAATACATCAACACCTTGAGACATGGGTGAATTGAAGAGCTGCCTTTGATTTTTTTTTTTTTAATTTCTGAATAATTGTAAGAACAGAGACAAGCTAAACCTCTTTTCAGAAAGGAAATGTATTGTTCACTTCAGAGCAGAATTCACATCCCAGCACACCTTTCTTTATGAGTATAGGACTCCACTGAATAACATTTTCACAGTTCTGCAGGCCACAGTATAAATCCTGTCTCACAATTAAAGTGTCCCATAGCTCCATCGCAACAGCTAAGATCCCTCGTGACCTGGCAGAGTACAGCGTTGGTATGTGCTAAAGGACAGGCAGAGCAGAAACACTGTGTATGTGACTGGGGCAGAGAAATATACTGTGTAACACAAGGGTCTCTCTGGTGCTCACTTCATGCACAAAAACACATGGACAAAAAAAGTATTTAATTTTAGTCAAAATTAAGCATGACTTCCACCAGCATGAGAACAAAAACAGAGTACAATAAACTACATCTAAAACTGCACTGCCATTTTACAGGAAAAGAATCAGGACTCCAGGAAGGTCCTTCTCTAGCTTACACTATAATTTGTTCAGGGCTTTTGAAAGCATCTCAGAACACTGATTTCATTAGGTAAGTGAGCTTGGCTTGCTGTAAGGTAGACCAGTTGTGTACAGGAGAATTTGGTCTTTGCAATGCAGAGAACAGTCTAAACTTCGGCTGAGGGTTTCTATCTGTGTAGTTCTTCAGTTCCCTGCATATGACAGCACCACTGTGCTGTTAGAACAGAGCAAAAGTGACGGGCCAACGACTGTTGTAAAAAGAGTAAAGAAAAACTGTTGTCTTGCAAATATTAAACTTAAACTACAAACTTTCAGCAAAACTGTACTCATTTATGTGGTCCACCACTTGCCAGGGTTCTCCCCCCGCCCAGTTATCTTCCTATTATATACATTATTTCCTCAAGTCTTTCAGGTATGTGCACACAGACACTCATACAGAAACCAAGATTTATGGATTAAATAATTTAAAATCTAATCAGTCATCTTCTTACTATAAGGGATCATTCTGTTCTATATGTGGTAGTCAATAAAATGTTGATGACTTCCAAAAGGAAATATCAAGCTGGAAAAAGCCAAAACATGGCACAAATGAGTTGCATATAAAATCTATTTCCCATGTAAAGAAAATGGATGTGCTTGCAAATAACTCTTTGCTATCCTGAATACTCTTTGTTAAACAGTATCTATAAGAATTATTTCAGGAATAAATAAATATGCACCATATAACACCCAGGCAGTTTGTTCCAAGCATAGGGAAAAATAGCTTAGGTAGAACTGCGGTATCTGGTGATTTATATTAAAAAATAAAACCAACCTTTACAATTGTACTGCCAACAGGGTTGCGAAGCATTACTCCACTCACTGAAGCTTGTCAGAGGGAAGACTACCTGTCAATAATTATACATGCTCGCACACCTCTTTCAAGTCACAGGGAAAGAAACATAGCATATGGATAGGGGCACTAATTTCAGCAAGGAAGTTAAAAATTATTAAAGAATACCCAGACTGACAACTGTTTTCCCCTTCTTCCCTCCCTTCGCCCTCAATCCAAAAGCAAGTTTCCAGAGGGGGAAAAAAATGGGCAGTCATCATGTCTTTCCTCAGGACATCCAAAATGAGCTAGGGACACATGGAAGCAAGTAGTTGTTGGATTTTTTTTTCCCTTTTGTGGAGGCCCAAAACATTTTCCACTGGACATGTACCTCTCTATCTAATAAATCTAAGCCTCCTGATAGCAGAACTTATTTTCTTAATACATCTCCAACAGACCTTCCAAGATATACAAACAAAAGACAGAAAACATAGTAATTAAATAGCAATCTTCATTACAAGTCAGATCTAGAACTGACACAAGGCAGCTGGCTGTAGAGACAAGGAAGTCATGGTTGCTCAGTGTATTTCAAATCCTGTAATATTTGCTGTTTTACTCTGCCATGAGACTTTTTGAAAAAAATCTGCTATGCCAGGAAAAAAAAAAAAAAAAAAGTCTGAGATTGAGAGATTCTACCTATTAAATAACAATTCTGGAGGGCAATGATCCTCTTATTTGCTTCAGTTTGGAGATCAATCTTTTATCACTGGTGCTTACTTGTACCCAGTGGGGAAAATGAAACTCAAAACACATATTTCTTAAAAGGCTGCTGTTAAATTTGGAAAAGCATGTATTATTTGAGGGAAAGAAAAGACCAGTCTTACTTGCAGTGATCTCTTGCAGACAGCTGCCAGATGGGACAATTCACCAGACTGATCTGCTTTCTGATTCTGTTTCAGACACCCAGCTTTCCTAAATAATTTTAATTGTCTGACATAAAATGTCTGGCATTAAGTCATACATATTTCTTCTGTAACTTGCCATAAAAAATTCACTAGCTCTCACGAGCATAAGAGTTGTCATTACTTACACATTTGTAACAGCCCCCTCCTTCCTATCAACTGCTCCTTGATCTTTGTTTTAAAAACACCATTCAAACACATAAACTGACTAGAGGTTACCAGGTCAAGAAAATACAGCTACACAAGGACTGCAAACCTACAGCCTCTCTCATAACCAGAGTATGGCTGAGCCGCTATGCTTCTTTAAATCCTTTTCCCCTCTACTAAAAAAAAAAAAAACCCTTACATTCATTGCATCTGCTTGATGCTGACACTCCCTTTTAAGTCAACACAAGATTCCTAGAGACAACCTTCCTCTTCTGATGACCTACAGGAGAAAAAGAAAATGGTATACACTGTTTGTGGCTACCTCGTCCAGGAAGCCTAGAGACAGGATAATTAGTGACAAAGGCTCAGTCTATTATCTTCTCTTACTAGTCCTCCAAATCCTTTGTTTGCCCAAGTCTAAAAAAAGAGAGTAAATGCAAACCAAAGGAAGTTAAGCAACAAACCTAAGAAGGAGCCTGGAACGAGCAATTCATAGCGGAAGATTAAAGAGCTGAACATACTGTATATCCTGGCTAAGCAACAAATGAGGGAGTCATGATAATTATCTGCAAAGTATTTGAAGGACACAGAACAGGGAGAAGGAGGAATTCTGTAAGGCTGCATAACCCATGAGGTTACCGCAAAAGCACCAGCCTCTGTAGATATGGACAATGGAAGCAGAGTATCAGCAAAAGCCCTGAATAAGAATCACTGACCACGCAGTGGCGTATAAAGCAGCAGCATTTCCCCTGACTCTCTTAACTTCCAAAACCCTGCACTGTTCCTGGAGAAAACAAGCCTTTCAGGTGGGAACAGCTCTTAGCTCTTTGCAAGCTACCTGACAACAACTGTGTTGTTCGCCTGCAGAATTTGTTTTCTTCTCTACAATTCTGGCGTCTTCCGAGATGGGCTCTGCTGGTACAGGAAGAATTATAAAACATGAATTTGGAAAGCACTATCACTGTCCAGATGAATAAGAGATGATACATATTTTTTAAAATAAAAACCACAAACAGAAATAGATTCTCTAAGGGTCTTCTTGTTTTGCTTTCTCAAACATGAAAAAACCCCAAAACTTTGAATAAAAAAACTCCAAGAAACCCACAAAACAACAACAAAAAACCCCCACCTATGTCCCCAGAAGAATCTGGAGATAATACTCTGACATGCTCCAGGGATGAACACATTACCACAGACAAAGGCTGGAGAGAAGTAAGAAGCCTTTTTTCAGGTGTTGAGTAAGATTTACTTCATCTTAGCCCATCTTTTTTTCAGTTACATCAACATTTGTACAGCATCCATAGAACTATCTAATGAACCACTTTCCAGAGACAGAACTGAACAGGGCAGAGGTCGCTGAACCTGCATATTCATGCACATGTCAAACCAACGTAAGATAGAACAGATGACAGAAAGGTTTAAATCCCAGCAGTTCATGTACTTCTATGTAGGAATTTCCTCACATCGGCTTTCTGACTGGCATTGGTTTAGAAAAACTATCATGGGAAAAGAAAAAGACAGTGTCTCACTCAAGAAAGCCTGTATACAACTCCACAAGATCAAGGACGAAATATCTCCTAACGTTCAAGGCTAGTAACACCAACTCTCCAGGACAGCAAATTTACATCTAGTCTCTGACAGGGTCCGTGATTCTCGGATTTTCTAAATTAGAGAGGGATATACAAAAATAAACCTGTCAAAAATGTCTGGCAATAAGTTATGTAATTGTTCGGGGGGGGGGGGT
>NW_010129761.1:0-2667 GCF_000699245.1 Pterocles gutturalis | reverse complement strand
AGTCCGAGCGTCCCAGACCGAGAGCTGACAGCGGGGTCGGGGAAAGGCCTTAGGAGAGCAACCACCTGGAGTGAGATGACCCGGAGCAAAAGAGATTGGGAACCAAAAGGGCCGATCTTCCGGAGGGTCCTCACCTATATACTGGGCATGATTTGTATGTTATGGAATAGATTATTGGCCACTTTGGGTCTCAATCCCAAACCTAAGGTCAAATCCTGGGCTAGTAACTGGGGCTGTGCTCCCTCCCAGCTTCTCCTGTTTGCAGACAGCCAGAGAAGTTGAAAGACCTTGGCAGGCACATAAACATCACTTTTTATCAGCTTTCTTCTGAGCACAAATCCAAAACACAGCCTCTTGCTAGCTATTATGAAGAAAGTTAACTCTGTCTCAGCTTAACCCAAGACATCCTCACATACACAAATAAGAGGAACTGCTGAGCTCTGAAAATAAATCATACAGTTTTGCTTGGACATTTTTACAAAACTTAAGGGCTGTGAAGATAGAGAAAGAGATTAAAATACTTGCATTTGTCTTAAGAAAAGTCAGTGTTCAGTGGAATACACAGTCGGTACTTCATCAGAGGCATATTCCAAGGACAGAGAGGACACAGCACTGAAGAAATGAGTCAACTGCCAGTTCTTGGTTGACAAAAACTCAAGGTATTTTGGAAAAAAAACATGTATCCAATATCTATGTAGAGAGCTTGGACTGTTGATGACTGTTCTTCCTTGTGGCAAGCATGGAAAAGGATCATGGCAGCAGGGAAACAGAGTTTCATGAGCCTGGCAAGTAAAAGCCGTACTCAGCCTCCGACATGCATCCATTTGCTTACCTGTAGAATAGACGGAGGAAAAGCAAGCTGAGAAGACCTAATGTTGAAGTCCCTACTTGGCCAGGTTTTACAGTTTTCTGACAACACTTTAGTTTTCAAAACATAAAAACCATCTAAAAAAGAACATTTATAAATTATTAAGTAGTCTGAAGTCTTATGGATGAATTCAGATGTTATCAGAGTCATTAACATGCTAGAATGATAAAATGTCTAGGAGTTCTTCTGATGATACAGAACTTAAAAATGATGGCCATATATTCTTATTGTTTAGTTTGCTTCAAAATTTTATTATGTGGAGCTGCACACCCCTAGAATTTTACATGCAAATTGATGCTTCTTAATTCTTTCCATATGAACCAAAGCATTAACTGGGCCAGATTTTCAATAAATGGAGCTCCATATGCATGCATCTGTGCTTACTTGTGCAAATCCCAAAGCTGTGCTTGCAGCTGAATGTTTTGATATTTGTTATTTGCATGAAAAATGTTGTCACTAAGGGTAAAAACATAAGTATGTTTTATATCAAATTACAGGCCTCAGTTTCCTGGAAACATTTGAGTGTATGAATTAATATAAATATGAATAATATATTGGCTGATAGGTTATCTCCTTTTAGGCTCATTCAAGTGTTAGAAATTGGCTCCATAGTTGGGAAACAACTTATAATTTGAAAGGTAAGACACTCAAACATCATATGCTGGCCCAAAACTTTGTGGTATCATTGCACTCCCTGAATCACCAAAGGCACGTTCGATGTTTCAGGCAGCATTTGTTGCAGGGACACTCTAGCTAAAGTGGAATTGTCCCATAAAAATCTCAGACAGCCATTTTGTTGTCAGAGCAGTGTAAAGAAGTGCAAGCTATACCCAAAGAACTGCTGTAAATTATCTTCCTGGTCACAAGGTGGCAACAGGAAAAGAATACTCTTTGCAAATAGGCATATATTTAAAGCACAGTGCTTCATTAAGCAGACAAGTCTATATACCAGCTTACACTTTGCTAAATGTTCTTACTGATCATAAAATCTCTTGCCAGAGGTCTGCAGTCAGAGCAACGTGCACACATTTTTCTTTAAAACTGTGAAGTTTGGTCATAAGAGTCAATTATATTCTTAGCTCTTTCCAAGGGCACTAATTTCCCAGAGCTTATTTTATAATCAGTTCCTTTACACAGCATTTCAGCTGTTCTGGATTGTAGAAAAAGTTGTCATCAGAGGATAATTTTATAAACACATTACCTCCCTAGTCTCCATTCTCCTTCTGTCTTATGTTCTGCAGCTTGGAAATACTCCATGTTGTCTACTGCAGGTGTGTGTTCCCACCTTTCATCAGTCTTTCCTAGATGCAGAGGAACAGTCTTAACCAGCTGAAAGGTGACCCTTCTCAGAGCATCTCTTTTGAGTAGGAGAGAGCCCCACCATATACTGATTGGGTGGCAAAACAATGTCTCCCTTCCGACATTCAGATTGCTTTGGGAGTTTGGGAGTTTAAGTGCCTTCTTCAGAACACCAGCATTGTTCATAAGTTTTTGTTTTGATAAGCGTCATGTTTCAGTGATACATTCTTGAGAAGGAGAAGACCTAACCCCCAGAGCTCAAGTTTGATTCTTTTAGCTGTCAAGCACTGCAGTCTAGAACATGGCACAGTTAAGAAAAAAAAAAAAAGCTGTATAGTGCTTTCTTCCTAATGTTTGACTTAGGTTCTTCACAGTGTTTAACTTAGTAGCTACCTAATGAAAATGTAGATGTATATAATAAACAGCATACTATGCAATGGAATTATCTACACTACCATGTTTTATTTATTAGGAATAGAATCATAGAATCATAGAATCAT
>NW_010129760.1:0-349 GCF_000699245.1 Pterocles gutturalis | reverse complement strand
CCCTGCCCGCCGCCGTGAGGGACATACCGTTGCCGTAAGCCCAGTCGTCGTTGAGCCGGTGCCGCACTTTCTGGTAGATGGCCGACATGGTTTTCATGTTGCTCTTCCTCCACTGCCGGCCCAGGTATTTGGTCTGTACCTTGAGGAGTTTCAGCACGTAGAGCTGCATCATGGCCTGCTTCACCTTCAGCGCCCGCTTCAGGATGGGTGCCGACTTGAACACCACCAACATCTGCAGGGGAACAGCCCCCCCAGCAGCAGGGGACAGCAAGGTGACATGGCTGGGATGTGCGTACCTCCCAATCCCTCCTTCCAGCACACCCAAAGCCTTCCCCGCAGCGTGCGCCCT
>NW_010129759.1:43026-49990 GCF_000699245.1 Pterocles gutturalis | reverse complement strand
CCTTCCAATCTCTAACATTCTGTGTAATTTCTGGAACAGTATCAGCTCTACCTTATTTTATTTTCCAGAGGTCATCAAAATCCTAGGAGCAACTAAGACTGCAGGGCTCCAAGATACACACCTGCACCTAGGAACTCATTTGTGTCTCAGACCTCTGCACATGACAGCAACATGTCCTCATTTGGTATCCCATAGTCAAACCCCTACAACTGTGTATTGATCTTCAGAATAAAAATAAGTATATAATTACTGTTTGGGAAAAGGAATAAATGCCACTAGAGGAAGGAATTTGCAGATACATCAGCATATGCTGCACAAGACTTAGCAACAGAAACAATTTTTGGTTTACTAATTCAGTGTACATTTGCCCCAAGTATACACCACCTATTGAAATTGAATGTACCATCACTTTCCAATCAGCAGTTCAGCAGCTTTGCCAAATGCATGTCCAGTTCTCAGCAGGGATTTTCTTTATTGTGATTTTATCTTTGTAATAAGAGCTTGCTGCTGCTTTATGAAAGCCATTACAGGGTTAGATCATTAGTTCCCATAACAAAAACTCCACTTACTTAAAAACTATGTCGCCTATCAATTTAGATACCAGATATCTTTAATATAATTCATTACCTTTGGAAACCTTTCTTTGTAGACGTGGTTCATCATAATTATTTCATTGTCACAGCAGGCAGGAGAACGTCCAGGGCTGCAAGCAAAGCAAATTATCCCTTTAAACTTATCTCAGCATGAACTAAAACTAGTTATATTTTTGTACAGTTTATTTGCAACAAAAAGTCAACACAGGCTTCACTGGAAAGCTACATTCTCTCATCAGAGGTACACTTGGGTCCTTTCTGTTATTTCTGACCAGGCCTTAAAGATTATTTCATGTGCTTGACATCTAACAGCTAACTATGTTATTTTCATAGTTTATAACCACACCTCAGGATACAGACAGTTTTGCAGCACTTTTGAACATCATCTTTTCCTCAGAAGGGCAACAGAGATATATTTAACTGTTAGTTATGGCTATGCCTGCCCCTTTGAAAGCTACATACGATCAAAATAGCAAGACCTAACCAGGAACTCTGTTAGCTGCAAGTGGAAAAGTTGACAGGAAGGAGTCTCTCCCCACCCCAACCCCCCTTTTTTTAACATCATTTAAAAAAAAAAAATCAAAACCACCTATTTTCCATCTGACCAGCAGGTAACGGCAGCAACACCCTTCAAATACTGCCATACAAATGCACGGATTTCATCAATGCTGGGGTGCTCTATCTGTACGAAAACTATGAGAGTTGGAGGAAAACAACCCATGAAAGGTAACCATGGCCTTGGCTAACCTACAAAACTGCTTTTTGCTATTGTAAGCCTCATTGCCCATTTTCAATTCCTTCAAAAACTCTCCTCTTGCCTGTTCAGTGGTGACACCGGCCCATTCAGTCCATAGAAGATATCAAGTAGGAAAAAGACCCCACAGAGGGGATACTATCCTCTAGGAGTACCTTTATCATAATGTGCATGGGGGTTTCTTGCATCAGCAGAGGAACTGGCTTTTGGCTTTTTTAAAAGGGCAAAGATGAACACTAAAATTTGTCCCAGGATAACACAATGGTGGGTCCTTTAGCTGAGAATATGGAGAATCTGTTACAGATATCCACAAGTAAATCCACTGAGGACAAGGTAGGTACACACTTTCATCACAACACTTCTACAGCATAATCCCCTTTCTGAAAATGCTTGGCTTTTGTTTTTTCCTTGGACTATTTGCACACATTCTGTGAGATAAAATGGAGGATTTTAATTTTTTAAGTGTTACAAGCATAATAAAAATTGAAAAAAATATAAGGCAATAAATACAATATGGTTTCAATCTGTAATCTTCTAATGAAGAAATGGGACTTTTTTCTCAGTAATTGTGCAGGTTCATCTAGGTAGCAACTACATTTGTCACTAGAGTCCACACAGATTTTTACATAAAATAATCAAAAAAGCAGAGTTAAAATATATTGCACTAAAAAACTAAATTCTTGAGATTTGTGTACCTGTTAAACTGTTTTTAAAATTTCAAACTATTTTTAAAATTTTGAAAGGATCAATACAAGAGTCAGAAATATACTTCCTTTTTTTTCCCTTCCAGTTCTTGAAAACTTAGCCATAAAATTAATCTGCATTTTCCAAACCTAAACTATTCTGACATTTTAGAACTTATCTTGGATAAAACACATCCTACAGAAACGGCCACTACAAATGAATGCAGAGGCCTAGTCTTTGGTAAACAAGAAACTGAAGTTCATTTTGGTTAAAGAAAATAAGTGAGTGCATACTGCCCCCTCGCCCATTTGTTCTTTATCACGTTTCTTTCTAGACAGTCCTAGGATAGAAATACATTTTGAATTCATTTTGCAAATAAAGACTTGACTCTGTAAAAAGTATGAACTGTGGAAGAGAACCAGAGCTACAGTCAGATCAATAATGTCCAGCTCATCATGACAGTTCATGTAGATTAGCTGCCTTCATTAAGACCTAGTTTACAACATTAACCACTGAAGTAAGCTACGGCCAAAACCAGGAGTCAGAATTTAAAAGGACTATTAGTAATTCAGCCTTAGATGCCTACTTCTTGTATTATACTTCAGCAATTTCAAAAATGGTGAATACTCCCAATGTACAAAACCATGATGCTCCAGAGTATGTAAATCTAGATCCAAACCTTGTTTCCAGATAGACAAACTCACCTGAGACTTCGGGACCGAGGGCGCATTGCAGTGGTCCTGCACCTGCTATCACCTGCAATGCTCTCAGTGGTACAGAAATGTTTAGATAAAAAATGTAGTTCATCAGGTGTCGGCTGGTATGGCAACTGGTGTAGCTTCTCTTGAGATGAGCAGGATGACTACAAGAGCAGAACAGAACACAAGCTTCTATTAGAGTGAAAAAAATTTGAGACCATACTCAGTGCTCATTAATAAAGCGATGTAATTTAAAAATTATAGTTAGTTTCCCATGCCTGACTACCAATTTAAGGAATAAAATAAATAATTAGTCTCAATTTAATGAGCTAACCCAACCTACTTCAGTCCCAGAAGGAAGAGCCATTGCATTTCAAAAGTTCAAATTTCCTCAAGGCAAAGATGACATCTAATGTCAGTAACACACATCAATATGGAAAGAATAGTTAAAATGGGGTCTGAAAATTAATTATTTGAGTAGGACAGTGTAAATATGATAAACAGAGTATACAACTTCTTGCCACAACACAAATTGTCATTCTATATACTGAAGATACTTCATAATCCATATTTAAGATATTGATGCTTTTTAAATAAAATTAAATATAATCTAAATTCTTGCTGAAAAAATTAGTACACTCTTTTCTTATAAAACCCTGTACATTTAGAATGAAGTGGAAGAGCTTAATACCTTTATCAAGTCAGGCCTTATGGCTGGCAAAAGTGAAAGGGATTACACTCAAACCATCAAATAGTATGAAATTGAAAAACACAGACAGGTATGAAATTGGAAGTGCTACCATAATAATTAGCTCTGCAAAATTGCCCATATAAAGACATACTACATAAAGCAGTGAAGATAATTATACTATCATACTTCACTGTCTTTCTTGCAGTGTGGCTAGGTACCTGAGCCACACTACATGTTTAGAGGTAGAACTTTGAAACCATTTTCCTTGAGCCTGGAGTTGATGTCCTCGTAAAGATCATGTACATAGTTCAATGCATCAACAGCCAGCCTTGCAGAGAAATGCTCTACTTCTCCTGGTACCAAAACTGGTTTCCATGATAGTTTGTTCACAAATATCCCTGTATGGCTGCACAAAGGTACTCGGTACCATGCAGACATTGCCTTTATTTTACCAGAGGTAGGGAAGAAGTCCAAAAACTTGTACCTCTTTCTGCAGATCTTCAGTCTCCAGCTGACTTTTTGAACAAAACAAGACTCTTCTATATGTCATCTTCACGTGCACATTATTGTTCTTATCTGTCTTCTCACATAGGACACCAACACTCCTGCCTGGCTGCTCTTTTATTGGTGGCCATCACAGTAAGAGCTTCTTTGCCATATCATCTCAAGTAAGGGAAATCAATAAACTTTCATACTGTACAGACATTGCCCTACACTGCTAAGCTCAGCAGGTAATATCCAGGCTAGGAAGCACAGAAACTAGACAGGCTTCATAATTTCCTGGTAATTTGTGTGGTAAAGGCTGAATATATCCTAATTCCTAGGAACTCAAGAAAAGATTACGTATCTCACTAGATCTCCTGAAGTCATCTCTTAAAAGCAAAACAGAAGAAACTCCACTGCTGGGAAAGGCTAAATCACACAGGACAGGTCTACGTGGGAAGGCTGCACCGCATCAGAACAAGTTAAAGTTAGCAAGATTGCATTACCTTGACTTGCTGCAGGCTAAGAAGCATGCACACCAAGAATTTACCGCAGTTCACATGATAGGTAGTAACATGTCGAGTCACAGTAACTCATTTATGAAATTCAGCCGTAGCACATTATCATGCATAATTCAGCACACAGGAAAGATAAGTTCTTTCTTATCTCACACTATGGCAGCTAGCTGCAGTTAACCTCACAGTGCTTTTCCTACAGCCACGCTCAGTAAGATCAAAGGTACTCTAGCACAGGGAAATTCCCAATACAGACTGTCACAGATGGCTACTTCTACAAAATCAATCTCTACCCCTTTGGCTTCAGGGGATTCTGGGAAGATCAGGAGGACAATAACCTGTATCACGCTTTTCCTCACATAAGGTGTCAGAGTCTAGATCCAACCGGATTAAAGTGAAAATCTTCCTTTCGCTAACAACTCTCAGTTGTATCAGGACCACCAGAGGCACAGATTTTCTTGGATGTCTGAGTTCTCATTTCTCTACAAATCCAAATTCTCATAGCAAAAGTCTTTAAAAAATTCTCTCTCCTGGCATTCTAGAATTGCTGCTCCAAAAACTATGTTATATTATACATAATTATATATATATTTTATAATTTTAATATATACAACCACAGTGCATCATGGCAAGGCAAATTGTTCTTCCAACACAGAAAGGCAAATTTGCAACCAACTTCACCAACTAAGGTAACCCCAAATTCTCTCTCCACATCTCCTTACCCTATATCCCCATCCAAATAAGCTTCCAATAATATCATCTACTGGCAGAAATACGCAACTGACTATTCTCTCACTTCATCAGTTTTGCAAGTTGCTCTCCTGCAAGACACACGATCACCTCAACTCTATCTTGTAAGTGGCAAGACCCAATCCAATTTTGCGAGAGTACAACACATTAAGAGCTTCTTTTCAATCAACTGATCTTAGCAGGAGATATTTTCATTTTGACTTTGTTGTAGGAACTTGCATGTGGTACTTGCACAACTTCTAAATCTAGAAGCTTCCATTAAACTGGTAATTCCATCAACCTGTTCACTTTCAGTATTAAAAAAATTTAAGAAAAAAGAACAGGCTAACAAGAAATGGTGAGCTACACTCACCTGAGCATATCTGTGATTACTACAGACCTGTCTGCCCCTGCTTTGACTTCCACTTGCTTCTAAAGATCAAAGTTGTGCTCTATTGTGATGTTTAAAACTGTTTCTGGACTCCAGCTGATACATTTCTCTGGACTAATGTGAAACCTACGTATCTGGCACTGAAAAGGGAGTGTTCTGTATGAACATTTAGACCCTTGTGTGTGAAGTGCTCTCTCACTGCTTCCAAACATTTGTAAGAATGTAGAGGAGGGGGAAGTTGCACAGTGCTAGCTGCTTCAGATTCTGAAAAAGTACATGAAGCCAATTAGGTTAGATGGGCACACTTGCAGTTTTCATTTTCTGATTCACATACATCGTCCAGTAGGTAATATAAAATAAAAGAAAGCATCTCTATCAAGAAGAAAAGAAATAGTGACGAGATTTCAAATTCAGAGGTTGTCCCAGTGCTTTTCCAGGGCTCATCAGCAGTAGAGGATTCTTGGAAAAAATATCAAACAGTGCTCCCTCCCCCAAACAAAACAAACAAAAAAAGACCAATCAACCAAGCAAACAAAAGCAAAACAAAACAAAGTAAACCCTTCAAACCCACAACCATAAGAAATATGTCACTCTCCACTGCTCATTTCTTCAACAAAATTCACTTATTTATTGGAAAAACGGGTTTCTTCCCACAAGTCAGAAACTGTTTGTTCAATGCTAGGGTAGACATCTATTTTAAGTATTAATAAGATCTGGTCTACTGAGGATGTATCAAAGGAGAACTCAACAAAAGTCTTTATGGAAGTTCAGATATCTAAGTCCATAAATGACAGTGCTATCTATTTTCATAGAAATGCAAAAATGATATGAAACTGCTCCACATTGCAGCATGCATACAGTAGTTAGTAAACTTAAGTGGGAAAGAAGCATATGAACTAGAATTACCATTTTAAAATTGCAGATGTCAATGAAAAAGCATATGAACATGGACTGGAAATTAAAACTGTGTTGATACATTTCTGACACATCTTTTCATCTCTTTTCTAGCACAAGCCTGTTTCTTAGAACAATGATGGGGTTGCTATGGCAATTACTTATTATCTGACATAACCTCCTTTATGTCAATATATTTTAAATGAAGAGCATAGAATATTTGATCTAGTTCCAGCGAGAGGTGTACAAATGTGCACTGTGGAAACTGGTTACGGAATTGATGTGAAACCAAGCAATCTGCTTGGCAAAAGCAAGATCTACACAGGAAGGAAAGCAGAGGTCAAAAATCAGTGCTGCTGTTCTTAGGATACATAAACTCCCTCAACCTGGTTTGAGGTCAGCAAGAATTGACTTGACTTTCCAGAAGCTTTTGTGGACGAAAATAAAATAGAGTTGATCATAACATAACATGGTCAAGTTTCATCAGTGTACAGGATGTGGAACTTAACTATTTCACAAGAGAAATAGAACA
>NW_010129759.1:23420-42995 GCF_000699245.1 Pterocles gutturalis | reverse complement strand
GAAAGAGAAAGCTTACTTAAATTGTAAAAGAAATGTTTACAAAAATCAGCTGTCAGTTGTCCACTAATATGTATAATTCATGAAACACTACTTTTGTTACTGCTACAATCCTAAAGGTACAAAATGAGGCTAAAGACACAAAACAATTTTTGAAGAGTTATGGTTGGATCTACAAGGACCAAGCACTTAACTGCAGAAGATGTAATTCAACTGCTAAAATGCCAACTATTTACTACTTTTGAAGCAGGCTTCCTCCACAGCTCTATCTCCCCATTCTCTCAAGTGCGACCATCAAAACAGCCAGCTGAGTTCCAGGTTGTAACCTGACCCAGTACTCCCTCTCCAGTACAGAGGTGTGCATGATGTGCACAAGTACAAATTCATACTTCTCACACTGCCTAGCTCCTGAAATATTGAAGCAGGTTCTCACGCACCATCATGGTGCGTGTCATGAGTCTGAGGGCACAGGCATGGCAGGGTGGCTGATACAAGATCACATCAAAAGGATTGCTTTAACTGGCAAAAATTGTTAACAAAGTAGACTTACACTTATCCTATTATGTATCCCAAAGGATTCTTCGGTTCTAATTATAGATATCTAAAATGCTATCCATCTCACCTATTATTATGCACTAACATCTCACTATTGCCAAAGAAAAAGAGGCAAAGGCATGAATCATCCCATTTTAAGATAGCAGTCCAACCTAGGATGGATGAATCATGTCATAGAGTGGTTTCTCTTTCCTTATGTTATCAAAGCAGCCTCACTTAAGTCTTGATACCTAGTTAAACAAGGCAGTATTATCTCCCTGCCTGCTGCCCTACAGATGAAAAGGAGGCCATTAAACACTACTCACGGCCAGAAAACATCTCTAAGCGAAGTATGTAATGCCTAAAGTTTTCTTCTATTTCAGTGAAGTAAAGGAGTTACGTATCCCATATTAATTGAAAGTCTATCAACAGTAACAAAATCTACATTGCCTTCTCCTAATAGAAGCAAGCTACATTTGAGAAGATACAGCATGTAACAGAAATCTATCAGCATGGCAAAGTGGATACTTACAGAAACAGTTGAGCTGGGTGTATTTGTACCATAGCCAGAAGAAGGGAGAGAAGCCAAAGACCAGCGACGACCATCAGTCCTGTTGTGAAACTGAGGTTAGTCAAATGAACACTGCAGAACCCTAACACAGAAACATCTGTGAAAGTATTACTCTGTAAAATTGCATTCCAAAAGCATGATACAATAACAGGGTTTTAAATAAAGAATAAACTTTGACAGGGGACCACAACGAACAAGTATTCAGTAAGGATGTCTCAGGCGAACAGGGTTTTTTTTTTTGTGTGCTTTTATAGTTAAAATCTATGAGATTAAACCAGAAAGTGAATGAACATCTCCACAGAATCGGTGTCTCACTAATACACATAGAAATGGACTGCTGGGAGTCTTCACAACTCTCAGGTACATCAGATGGAAGTTAATGAGAAGCAAATTAAAAACTTGTGAACAAATGCAAACCACAATGCTCTGAACCACCAAATAACTATCACAGTCTGCTTGAAATACAATGGTAGCAGTTTCGTAAGCGACATCAGTACACAATACCAGTAAACTAGCAGGCTAATGTCAAATAATTGCAAAGAATGATTAGGTAAACCCAACTTGTTAAATGTTAGATATGTGAATCAGGAAAAACAATCTGTCAGCAAAAATCATGCCCATTCAGAATAAAAAACAACAAAAACACAACCAAAAGCATAACCAAAACCATTTTCTGTTCTTCACCACTTGAGGTGAGCTACACAGAGACAATATGGAACTCAAACATTCAAAGTGACAAACCAAAAAACAACTATGGGAGCCATGTTTGGATTTTTGAGGAGGTAACATTTACCTGTCATTTCGGTGCCCATGACTGGAGTACAATTGTATCAAATATGTTAAAAAAGCAAAATAATACATAAATAAATAACAAAACAGGACAAGTTTTTATGAACAAACTATGATAGTGGGGGAAGGGACACAGGAGAATTGAAGCTCTGTTTTACAGTCAGCACAAAGATCATCTCTCAAGTCTGATTTGCACAGAAAATATTATTTCACAAAAGAGAACTAAAGTCATGCCAAATCAGGAACCTTAAGCCTCTTGATGCAGCTTTCCTATTCTACAAGCTATCTGTCTAACAGAACTTCTTGCTTCTCTCCATTCTAATGCCTTATTTCCTACTCCCATTTACCCAATCCCTAAAGTACAATCCAGCTCTCCAGGACTTGGAATACACAGAGCGTGAGAAAAGACACTAAGAACTCTACTTGAAATGCTGCCAACTACAAACTACAGTGCATAAATTAATGTTAAAATATAAAGAAAGAGTGCTGGAGGGACTGCTGACTGTATCAAAGACCGAAATCTGGAAAAAACTTCCTCCTCCTCTGTAATTTTAATTCATTAATTCTCCTGCCCTCCTCCCAGGTATGCATGAGCTACCTCCAGATGAATGAACAATTCCAAAAAGAGTCTTCTCTTCCTTTTGCTTCAGCTCTGCAAGCGGTTCACAGTTGAGAGAACAAGAACTTGGAAGGTATTTAAACATGGGTGAGACCCGTATATTCTGCAGCTGTGATACAGAAAGTACTTCCTTACTAACTCATTTTGAACAGGGTTGCTGCATCACGCAGCAATTCTCACACAGAAGGGCCATCAAGCGTGAGGATGGGATATCACTGAAAGTACCTGGGGAACCAAAGGTAGGAGGAGTCATCCATAAGAAGGGAAAAGAGGGCAGCAAGCCCCTAGAGCATTTTCCCCTGGACTCATACACCGCTTGTCCTTGCACTACAGTGTGGTCCTACCCACTTCCCAGCAGCTCTGGGAAGCCAGGATCTGACACCACCCATGGGCTTGTAGATGCTGGACTTGTATGTACCAGCAGAAGAGGCATAAGCAGTGGTTATCAGAGGCACAGGCTATTTCCTGGCATCGATCACCCCACCAGATGTGGGCAGAGGAAGGTGACAGTCCCTCTCGTTGCCAAGGGGCCTGAGGAAGGCTGCACCAGCCCATGCACTGGCCAGCCACACAGCCAAGGGCCACCTTCCCACTGCAGCTCCCTTTGCCACTGCCTGGTGTGATGGCAGCTGATAAGAAATGGCTACCCCGGGAACCCCTCCTTTCCCACAGCAGGCTTCCAAACCCTTTCCTTAGCCTTTCCCTCCCTTCCTCACACTTCCCCAGTTTTTGGCATCCCCACTGACTGAAGGACAGGCAGTGGATAGAAAAGAAGTATCCATACACCTGTATTGTCTCACCTCTGCTCCTTCAGCCTGCTCTATCACGCACATGCAGTACTTCCCTTTCTTTGTACCTTCATTAAGCTTACAAAGCATAACAGAAAATGCACAAAGTCAGAAGTCTGAGAACTGCTGTCATTAACCACAGGCCATTTTACTACAGAAAGGTATCCTATTGCACGTTATTAGGAAAACAACCTTAACACATATACCAAACTGATATGAAAAATTTACCTTAATGCCACTGTAAACTTATGTGTTATCAAGCATTTTCACTATAAACATAACACAAAATCAAGTCTTCACAGAAAACTCCTCTAAAGAAGTTTCTTGAATCCCACTGAAGTGGTGGAATATTTCAAATACACAGAAACTTCTTGTGTTAATAGTCCTCTAATAAATTAAAGAATTTATTTAAAACTTTTTATTTTGAAGTTAACAACACTACGGGGCTCTAAAAATGGTCAAAATCCAAAAGAAACACTGGTAAACAAATTCTTTTTTTCCTCCTGAATTTTAAGGTTTGCAGAAAATCAACATTCTGCTGACCATGGGTGGGAAAGGAAAACTACCTCCTGCTCGCTGTATTTCTAAATAATGCTCAGCCTTTCACATCTGCTTTTTCCATTATAAGCTATTTCAGGATTTAATGAATCTTTCTAAAAATACGTTCATGAAGAAATGTAATCTATGAAGTGATATATTTCCTTTTAAAGATATTATCAAGAGGAAGTACGTTCAATAGAAATACTCAACTTTCTTAAGGTGTTGATTAAAAAAGTGACATCCTGTGCTATTAGAAAGATTGACAAGATCTACTATCACAGATTAATTAGATTCAAATAAAAGGAATACATAAAGTTAAGTTCTGTCCCCCTTGCAGAGCTTAAAAAGACTTAAGCCATTTCCTTGCACGTACTTTTGACAGCTTGTTTGTGCTACTTTACTGAACTCCCAAAATAAAGGACGTAAAACTATAGCAGCAAGTGCTGTCTAACTGCAAATGCAACAGTACATGCCTGATACTGCTTAATGACAAAGAAAGCGACTGCTTTCCAATTCCATTTTTTGTGTTTATTCTCTCAAGTAAACATATAAACTCTGACTGCCCTCCCAGGCTTAGAGTTAATGAACATATTATTTGAGGTAGGCTGACAAGGTGTTAAGTGATAGGGAAGCACACCGTCACGAACAGGCAGTCTCCCGTGACATGCTTTCAAATTTTGTTACGGTTCATTTAATAATAATTTATTTCATAAATCACTTTACATCTTAAAAAATTCCACTAGTATTAATTAATCCTCACAACACTTGTGTGACAAGAGATGACTGCTCAGTGATACAGAAAGTGAAACAGGTCAAGATCAGGTATTATAAAGGTACGGTAACAGTATTGCTGCTGTCAGTAAAATCCAGCCCTGAACTCAGGACCCTTGACAGGAGTGTTCCTATAAGGAATGCACTTCTTACATTGTTAAGAAAAATAAAAGAACTAGGTGTAGCTCAAAATTTCCCTGTATTTCAATGGCTGTGGAAATAATGTCTGAACAGGATCCATTACAATTAATTCATTAACAATTTTGTTTTTTAATTTAAAAAGGTATGACTGCATTGTACCAATCATCCAGTACAACTTTGTTGCAAATGAGGTTTAGGGGAGTTTATGTAAGTGTCGTTCTAAGTGATACACTTGACACATATATTTGCAATCATTTTCTAATATCTAGGTCCAACAACATTCCCTCTATGCGAAAAGCATGCTGCATACTACGAACAACCTCTTACCTTCGTGCAAAAGAAAAGTGGGCTGAGGCACTGGGTGAGAAATTCCTAGGGCTATCTTGAGGACTGTTTCCTGTTGGGGGAGGGGATAAAAAAAAACTTTAGGGGGCGGAAAAAAAACACCACCATGAAAAAAAAAAACATTCAGGCATTTCCAGACAAGTTAGAAACTAATTGCAGAATTTCTTCTCTCACAGTCTCTGAGAAAACAAACTCTAAAACAGAATCATATTTCAATTCACATTTCATTTATATTTGATTTTTAGTTACTGGATTTTATAACTCATCGAAAACCCTCTACTTAACCCTTTAATTTGAGAATTCTCAAATTCCCTTGAGAATTGAAGTTTACAAAAACCAGTATCTTAGCTTGAAACAAATGTATTTTAAATGTCAGGAACAAGGTGTTTTTTTAAAATCACTAAAAATATTAGAGAGACAGAAAAATCATGATGAGTATGATACAGTCCTTACACAAAGTCTCTACAGCATTTCCACAGGAGCTTTATTGTGATTTTTTCATTGTTACATGTTTTTTTCTAGCTCCAAAACAAACAAGCAGACAAAACACATCAAATGAAGTTTTTTTCCCCCTAGTCCTATTAGACCAAGGCATGAAAAGGCAACCACCCACTGTGATGAGAAGCAGCAACTACACATTGTGAACAGGTTGTAACTTCAGGATCTGTTACTTCGTGGTACTAAAGCTCCAGACCTTCTGCTGACCAGGGCAAGCGCAGTAAGAAGGCAGCTGTTGAGAACTGCTCCTGCCACCTCTGCCCCTCAGCACCTACAACTAGAGGAGCACAGTATCTAAAGAAGAAATAAAGATGACCCCTGGGGAAAAAAAACAAAAACAAAAAACAAACAAAAAAAATCACAAACAAAAAAAAACCCACACAGAACAAAACACCACCAAAAGCTAAAAGGATTCAATTTAAAGTAGCACTGGCATACACCTAATAATTAATCTTTCCTTAAACAGGGAACAGACTGCAGCAACAATACACTGAAGTAATGTATTTGTTGTAGCATTTTATTTTTGGACATGAATGAGAGCACAACATTAAGCAATAAATAAAAAAACTCCTACGTACCCAGCTAGAATCAACATTTAATTTTTGAGGACAAAATTACCATCTATGTGTGAAAAGGTTAGTACAACCGAGTGAGTCCCTAAAAAGACTTCAAGTCGCCTTCATTTCTACTCAAATTTTTGAATCAGCACAGCTTTTTTCATAGTGATATCCTTAACAGATCCCACTAGTTCTATACCAGGAAGCGCCCTCATGGAGCCATTAGGTAGCAAATACAGAGAACAACCACCCCCATCCCCCCACACCTTTTTTTTGGTCAGAAGGAGATGCAAGAGGCTTTTCGAACTGTGCTCAAATCCCGGCTGCACAGCTGCTCTTTCCACAGCCCCGAGAGACAAGCGTTCCGCTCTCACTGGACAATACCCCCACCTCTTTTTTGCTCGTTTTTCTATCGCGGCTGAATTATGTCCTTCCAACAGTCTCTCCTCCCCCTCTAGACCCTAGCTTCTTCATTACCCTTCAGACACTTCTGAGGGCCTAAATAATTTCAAGGTGGCAAGGATTTTCATTCCCTGAAGGGGTGGGGTAGGGGAGAGCAGAGAGAACCTGAAGCCACACATGTGGCACAGATTTCAGTCTTTACTTGGGGGCCAACACAATTTATTCTTGTCCTGCATGAACTGCAAACACCAAATTACTGAAAGCAACAGTTCGTTTAATTTAACAGCTAACTGGATTTCTTTTGCTGCTGCTAGAGCTTATTTAACAAAGACAAGCTAAAAACTAAAAATGGTAATACTGTGCAGATAAAACATGGTCATGAACTTTAGCTACTGCACCAGGAAAAAGAAGCTGTAATTGTTGACTTACATAAAGAGGAAAAAAAAAAGATAAATCAGCTACCTTAAACTCTGACAGAAAAGCAGAAAATTAGGCTAAGTGCAGTCAGATGTAAAGAGCTTTTGACAGGAAATAATTTGACAAATCAGTACATGGGGGTCTGTTAAGAAATTCCTTTCCACCTTTAACTATGTATAAGTTATATATGGATATATACTTATTCAACACACATTAAGCACATGCCTAGCTGTCCATCAGTTAGAACACATGCTTAACCCTCATTCAGAAGCAAAAACCATGGTGAAACAATGTAATAATTTTATGACTATTGCAGTGGATTCAAGGAGACACAGCACTGTGAACTACCTCTCTAGAAGCAGCAAAGAGCACTTCCTTACAGAAAAAACCTGAAGAAGTCAACATCTTATTCAGGAAGTACATCACATCCTGTTATAAGGAAAATCAGTTTGCAAGCACTGTTTCCAATATCAAATGAGCTTTTAAAATAACAGAACTGGTAAAACCATATACATAATACCTGGATACTAAATCCTGCGGGTTTACCTAGAAGTGTAAGAACTCAGACAAGCCTGGAAACAGAGGATGAAAATCCAAACCCCAAATGACTGGAAAAACAGCTAGTGCTATTAGAGAGTTTAAGGTGTGGTGTTCCAGAAAAGCAAGATAGGTTAGAAGCAGAGTCCTATACGTGACCTTCATCTATTATGGCATTCATCCACCCATCTGCAAGTCAATACCTGGGAGACTTTCAAATAAAAACCAGTGCCAGTTAATTCTCTGTCCATATGTGCAGTGCTTGCTTATTAGTCTAATCCTGCTGTTCTTTGGGGTCTGCTGGCTGTTGTATGTTTTAGTCCTAAGGTACCTTGATGCAGCTGAGACTACTGTCAATGTTTGTGACCTAGTAAAGTAAACCTGACTGATGGTCAGGCATCAGGTAAGTAATTAACTCCAGCATCCTCCGGGGGAAGTAATACAATGAACAGGCAATCAACATACCAAAACAATACTGTACCTCCTGACAACACACTGGGTGGCTCATTTTGCAAGCAGCCATTGTTAAGAAAACTATATCCAGACTAATTAAATTGTGATTTACCAAGTAGCTTCAAGAAGTCCTATGTCTAGCTCAAGCTACTTCAAAACCTGGTTTAATTATGCTTGACACCAGCAAATTACTTTCCCCAGTAACAGTAATGAAGGTTTCCAAGATCTTTAAATCCGTTTGCCAGTGGAGACCTTCCCTACCCAAGACTTTTTGCTAAGTAGCTTTGTTACAGTTTGCAGCTGGCTTGTTTCAAGGAGAACCCTTACGCTCAGCCTGGATGTTACTGAAATCTCCTGGCTTGCTCCATACCACTCACTTGCTTCCAGGAGATACTGGCAGTAGACAGACATGAAGGGGTAAGAGAGCAGTGTTTGCATTTTGGTTTTTATCATTTCTCCAAACTGGAATTGCACTGAAACCTAGGTCCAGAAGGAATCTGTACTTCAAACCAATGAGAAGTAGCATAATTCCCACAGCCCAGGAGACAGTACCAACAAGAGGAGACCACAAGAACTACATTTACAGAGGCCACAAAAACAGAGAGATCTTTGCATGTTCTGACCACCACCTAATTAAAATAACGGCATTGCTATGTTTTAACAGGATTTAATTTAAAAGTCAGTTGTATCTGCATGTAACTTACCACCTGCACTTTCTAAGCTAGTAAAAGGTGCTCTGAAATTGCTTTAACAGTTTCACTTTACTCAAAAGCAAGAATTAATAAAATGGGTTTTTTTAGCAAAACTGTTTCTATTATTCTATAATTGACAATAGTCTGAACAATTGAAATACTGTATTATTTCCTTTCTGTAGATATCAGTTTTCTTTTTTTAAAAAAAATACAGATATTCTGAATCCTGCTTTATCTTTAGCTTTCAGCATTTCCATATTTCAACGTGAAAACACACTAAGGCTTCATTCGCTTACAAACATAGTCCTCCTTTCCCCAAAATCCTGTCAATGCAGACTGTAGCTAAAGCACAACAGAACTGAAGCTGCATATGAAATAAATTCTTCTTTGCTTCAAATACACTGTAGCATGCCAGTACTCATGACTGCCTACCTCGGACAAAACCGACAGCATTCAAGTTAAAAATCCAGGGAAACTAAATTTGGTGCACACACATTAAGTGACTCCAGTGTGATTCAAAGCCTAACACAACAATAACATATGATGCAAACAGCTTTCTTCATTATTATACTTCAATGTAGTCTACTGAAGTGTATCTGTCAAATGAAATAATCCGATGCAAGGAACAAGTCCTAATGTAGCAAGACCAGAACATTAGCAGTCATTGCTCTAACTATGTCTGCCTAGAAAGGTCTCTACAGACCTAAGAAATCATACAGAAAGGATTACAAGTGGAGGTAAGACCTCCTCGGCCTTAAATTTTGCTTTAGGCAACTTCACTGTGTCATCCCATTCACAAATTTCTTGAAACCAACATGAAGGTCATGTTTGCCATGGCCATACTTAATGGATAATTCGTCAGGAACTCTCATATTCTGTCATATTTAGCCAGCATGCATTTCTCCTCCCATTCCATGAAGAAAATACCTCTGACTGATACAGATGACAACACAGGCTTTTCAGTCTTCTTTTTTCCTAAACCAAGCAATAGTCTACTAAGTCTTTAGCTTTAAAAAAGCTAAAAAAAAAAGCTTTTACATTCTATCTTCCCACCCCTTCTCCCCACATGATCCCGTATGAACATGCATGGTCATAAAAGCACCCAGTATTCTAGAAGAAATCTAACCAGGACATTGTACAGTGGCAGGAAATCTTCCCAAACTGAATCGAAAGCTACTTCCCTCATCCATCTTCAGAGATTTGATTTTCAAAGCTACACTTGCAAGACTGGTCCTTGCAAACATCCTCTGATCCAGAAAATGCAGTCAGGTCCTTTTCTAATTTCCTTAGAATAGATGAGTCCAGAGCTTACAGTAGACACTTCTGTGACTGGTCCTCCAGCACAAAGGGCTGCATGTTGCTATGTAATCTCATACATTTTATGAGATCATTCAGTCACTTCAACAGTTTGCCAATGCTTTTTCATACTGGATGTCTTCCAAATTTACATCAGCAACAGCAATTTTAAGCCAATGTCACTTATGAAAACATTAAGAAGGTTTAGCCACAAAACTCTACTGATAACCTCTGCACCCACTTTATAATATTTCTCATTTTAGCACATCCTCCGACCTCTTCCCTGTAAACAACATCCTATTTATCTTGCAATTCTTTTCCCAGTATCTGTTGTCTCAGTGGCAACACGTGAAAGATTTTACTAAAATACAGACAAGTAAGATTAACAGCATTTCTCCTAACAGCTACATCTTGTTCCTACAGCAGACAGAATTACACAGCACCACATGTGACTATTAATCATTAGGAGTTACTATCACCCACAGGAACAAGCTCCTGTGACTTCTGAGGTGGGGACACCTGAATGCCCTGACTTGCTGAGATTATAATAATTCACTTTGCAGGCTGGGCGGTGCAGATGACCTGCCTACACTGCAGCAGGCAGTCAGATGGAAAAGGCCCTTAATGACCAGGGCACCAGATGTTGTCCAAGCTGATGCTGCAACCCCTCATTTCCCACAGTTCTGAATGTGCCCACAGTTCATGCAAAAACTGAAAGGATCTTTCAGCAGGTTTAATGACTTGCAGACCAAATACTAAAGATACTAAAGGCAAAGGATGTCCAAACAACTAACCTAAGACCAACAATGATAACGGTTTGAACCCAAAGAAATGACCTAGTATAGATTTGTCTTCTGTTTTCATAAGAAAGACTTTCCATAGTGAAAGCTGATACTACTCTTGAAATCTTTTATGATCTTTACAGGTATGCATAAGGCACAGTGGAAGACTTCAGATGCAAACTAAAATCTGACTTTCCACCAACATGAATTATCTCTACAGGTAGGTACAGGTCCTGCACAGAGGAAAAGGACATTACATGTATTTTATTAGTAACTAATGTATAGAAAAGAGATGTAAATGCTGTATGCATTTGGTTTTTTCCTATCCCCTTTTTAACCCTCAGTCTCACCTTGTACCTCCCCCTGCAATCCCAAGCCTTGGACTCCTTACCGCTCTAACAACTCTTTCCTGTAGCCCACAAGCCCTCATGGTTCCTGTGGCTTACAAATTAATCTTCCCCTTCTTTGGCAGGTGCTACTAGTGCACTATTTGCACCCTGCACGATATGTTTACTTCATGGGAGTGGTACTGTCTCACTTTCTGTCTTCTTCCCATCCTACTGCATGCATCTGGCAATGACTGAGATGGTAAGGCTAGCAGTTATAAAACTTCATGTAAGTGTTTGTCCAATTCAGCTTGCATCTGTAAAGACTAGTAACAGACTCCCATGTCAGAAGAGTCCTCCATTATCTCCAGACCAAACAAGAAAAATTGAGGGGAAGGTGGGGATAAATTTACCTGAGACCTCTATATGACCTTCTCATCTGGGGCAATTATCATCCTAACCATAGGCCACTGGTCCTCCTCAAAGAAAAGAATGTGTACCTGAAGAACAGCCAGTGCCTTCAGTTCAGACTGAATCTTGGAGAAAAACACGACTACAAGAAAGAATTTGAGTATAAAATGCACCTTGAAGAACTATGATTATGTTCAAGAAGCTTTTCTTCTAAAACAGAGTAACACTGCTCACATCCAATCTCAATTTTGGCTAACTGCAGTCCAGATTGTTATGATTACCTAGTAGCAACCTGAGCTCTTCACGAGGTTTGCAGTGATGGCAAATAACTTCTGAAGGTACAGCCAGACCTCTAAATGATTGCTCTGCAGAGAACAAAGATGAAGACACTCTTGAGCAAAGCCAAGATATTGGCCTAAAGTGCTAATGCACTGCACTCTGACTAAGAGAGCTCCACCTTGAGATTCATAACATGCCTTCACACACCTTGCTTCAGTTGACACAGAGGATGTATAGCACTCTTTTGCTCTCAAGAGATTTGAGGTCTTGGGGAAAACAAACAGGTAGCTTAAACTAATGGTCCAAATAAAACTTCTCAGGTATGAGATGCAAGCAAAGGTAACTAAGTATGTACTTTGCCTGTTCCCCCAGCAAGCAGTGCATTAATGTAGAAGGGCACAGGTTGTTTGCAGATCCAAGTGTGTCTTCACAACGGTTCAAAATACTGACTTCAGACACCTCTGAGGCACTGATTTCCCAAGCAACGCCAATCTTATTAGGACTAGACAAGAAGGGCCCAGGATAACACTGAAGATAATAAATTAACAGAAATTGATCCTGGGCAGATCTTGTGGAGTTTGACAATCTTGATTCCCTTCAGCTTGAATAGCCCATAATAAATGGAAAAGGATCCACAATAACAACTAAGATGGCACAAACATGAAGTGAAGAACCTAGGACACTTAAATAAGAGCATCTAATGAAACTATTTTCAGTAAGGGGAACAGCAGACTCTTCCCAGAGATGGCTGGAGTACCCTGACAGTTGGGAGCACAGTAGTGGGATACAGTACACTAGGAGAAACAGATCTGGCAGGAAAGTATTGATAGTATGAAACAAGAAGCCAAAACGGGTTTTAAAAACGTATGAGCAATCAGGGCCACGCACAATCTGTCTTCCTAGCTGAATTATTCAAACGACAACAGTTTATGTCCTTCATTTTCCTTTTTCATGGAATCAGGAAGGTTCCCAACAAGGAACCTCTGGGCACACCCTTTCCGAAACCAAAGCAAAGTGACTTCAGAGTACGTCCAGACCTCGAAATTGGCCTCAGACATCTCCCTTCCACCTTCTCTCATCTCCTTCCACATTCTCTTACCTTGAAGCATGTGATTGTTCTTAAAACTATGTCAGAATATAGGCCATGGCAGGGCAATCTGATGCCAGCCTAACACATTAAGCTCAAGATCAGTTAACTATCCAAGATATGAAAAGACAGTAAAATGTAATCTTGCAGCATATGAACAGAAATAATTGAACAACATAAATTCTGGCCTAGAATGCTGTAAAGTATACACTGCTATGTCTAAGAGTATTAAAACAAAGCCCAAACTTGTGCTTCCAACCTCATTTGAAAGTGACCCACAAGGCAGATTTCTACTTGACCACCAGCTGGCTGACATAAATGTGTTCTGACTCCCTAAACTCATACTGAAGTACTACAAAGGACCTGTAAAGCACTACCTCTCCTCCTAGGCAGAAATCAGTCTACCAGCTCCAGAACCAGAAGAAAATTCTGAAAATTCTGTGTATTGAACACGGTACCTGACAAGGAGTGGGGAAGGTATGAGAGGGGACTAGATCATAGCAAAGTGGAACTCTCAGAGCTCACATGTCCTCACCAGTGCTTCTGAATCTTATCTTTTTTTTTAATAGACTCACACAAGCATGTTACATTTTTTTTCTAAAGGGGGAAGCAAGGTAATGAGGACAGGCACAATAGAAACAAAGAAGAGAGGTGGAAACAGATTAGCTCTTAATGCATGTATAAAGACACTTAGAAGATGAAACAGCATTGAAGAAACTAGGAAAGCTGACAGGCTGGGTTTGCTGCAACCTCTCTTTCTCCTACAGTCAGGATAGACATGCTGCATAGAACTGTGTGAGAAAAGAATGACCCATGAAAAGGTGTGATGTGGAGGAGCTGAATGTTTCCAAGGACAGGTGGAACTGGAAGAGTCCTCAACGACTCAAGTTCTCAGCTCTACCATCAGTTAGATTCAGACCCTTGAAAGACAGGTCCTAGAATCTCCCTTTTCCTTTGAGAGCCCAGTGGCATATGATTGTGTGATGCTGCATGAAGCTAGAATAGCTATTAGCATCCAAGTAGCCTAATCTGCTGCACTGGCACATGCCTGGGCAGATTCCTTGCACAAAACTCTACTCTGACAGCATGCAACAAAAACTTCTCTAGAGCAGGATCTCTCCAATGTCTTCCACATTCTGCATAATCTTACTAGGACATATATGCCAAAAATGTGTATTATTACCACGACTCAGTCAAGGATAGTCTAATGAATAAACCTGTTTTCAGTGAATGCTAGCACTGATATTTTGCTGCACATTTAGCTTGCAGCTAAACACACTTTTGGTTCCCTCTCCCTTTTCTCTATTGTTTCCTCCTCCAACAGCAACCACTAATAAGATGTGAAGGTGTTAAATAGGGTAATCTCTAGTCCCTGTGAGACTTGGAGCTTATAGTACATGCTCCTGGCAGAAGGTCTGGTGCAGGCTAATTTAGTGAACTTTTCTGGTAGAATCTCACCGTTCCTGGATACTTTCCAGATGGAGTCAGAAAAACCCTTAAAATCATCTAGCTGGGCAGAAGATATACTAGACTGTCTTGACGGAGTCAAGGAGGTCTCTGACTTGGAACAAACCCTCCCAGCCGATGACCAGGATACAGGCTGGGAGGAGAATGGATTGAGTGCAGCCCTGAGGGGAAAGATTTGGGGGTGTCAGTAGATGAAAAACTGAACGAGCCAGCAATGTATGCTCATGGCCCAGAATGCCAACTGAATCCAGGCTGCATCAAGAGAAGAGTGGCCAGCAGGTCAAAGGAGGTGATTCTCCCCCTCTACTCTGCTCTCGTAAGACCCTACCTGGAGTACTGCATCCAGCTCTGGGGCCCCAAACGCAAGAATGACATCAAGCTGTTGGAGGGCCCTGAAGATGATCAGAGGGTTGGAACACCTCCCGTATGAGGACAGGCTGAAAGAGTTGGGGTTGTTCAGCCTGGAGAAGAGAAGGCTCGAGGGAGATCTAACAGCAGCCTTCCAGTACCTGAAGGGGGCTACAGGAGAGATGGGGAGGGACTTCTTACAAGGGCATGTAGTGACAGGACAAAGGATAATGGATTTAAACTGGAAGAGGACAGATTTAGATTAGATATTAGGAAGAAATTTCTTCCTGTGAGGGTGGTGAGACACTGGCACAGGTTGCCCAGGGAAGCTGTGGATGCCCCAGCCCTGGAGGTGTTCAAGGCCAGGCTGGATGAGGCTTTGAGCAACCTGGTCTAGTGGGAGGTGTCCCTGCCCATGGCAAAGGGTTTGGAACTAGATGATCTCTAAGGCCCCAAATGTTCCAAATGGAAATTTTTTCATCTGTGGGACCCAGAGAGGGATCCCAAGCAGTCCAACATTTCCTTATTGAGTTTTAAAATATACTGCACCATGTTTTTGTTTGTTTCAAATGCTCTGCTGCCTTGAACTCTTCACAAATATTCATGTTCTCTGGATTCCTCATTGTGATAGCCTCTGCTCAGAGTGAACACCACCACCATATTTTCTCTAATAACATTGCTTCCACAAGAAAACTGGAGGTGATCTACTAAACTCACCATCCATTCAAAAATTCAACTGAAACTCTGTGCCTTCCCTCTTAGCATCCATCTGAGAGCAGTTTTCCAAAGTATTCAGTGTCACTGTCTAAACAAGGATTGGTCTGGAGCTTTACTTTTGGCATGGAGTTACAGTCAATACTCAAAAACAATTACGAGACAACAAACCTTTGAGGAAATTTGTTTTGATATGCTAAAAACGTTCCTTTTTAAAATGAAGACAATCTTTATCAATAAAATCTTTTATTTATGGACTTTCATTCAATCTTCTAAGTGCTCAGGTGCTTTAGAAGTTAAATAAAATGACCACCAATTTATTGCCATGGAAAGTGAAACAAAGACATTCACAGCAACATGCCTAACACCACAAATCCTAGGGAGCAATAGCAGAGGAGGGGGATGTAATACTCTACTTACCGACTCCACTACCTTTACCATGTGTACAAGCTACCGTATCCTTTTCACACTGAATTATGCTTAGAAAGGAATGGGGCAGAGGAGGAAAACGCATCAAAATGTCAGAATGCAAGGTATGGAAATTAAAAAATAGATACACAATCCATGATAGGTGTTTCTGGACTGCCTCTCACCATAACATTGGATTTATGGATTAAATATAACAGAAATCTGGATGAATAATATAGAACTTTTTGCTATTACAAACAATGGAAAAAAGACAGAGGTAGCAGGAGAGAGAATTTATATTTTTTGCTTTCCTCATACAGAGACTCTAAGAATTTAACAATACCAGTAGAGGCATCAATATAAAATCACCTGCATGAGCTGTGAGAGGTGAATGAGGACGAGGCAGCACTGGAGACTGGCCATTGCCCATCAAATTCTTCCTGTTGCTTGTTCTACAACTGCGGGCAAAAAGAGAGGAAAGAAGATATTAGCATAAGAAATACAGCATGTACTGCAGGCATTTTGAGATTCTGTTATTTTGTTCCTTCACTTCCCAGTCTCCTATTAAAAATCAGAGCTATTGTTCTTTTTGTAGGAATTCTGCATGTCCAGGAAGTCTACGATCTTTGTCTTTGCATAATGGCAAAGACAGAAGTTTCCAAAGAAAATGCACCATGGATACTTTCAGGCTTGCACATTTGCCGTCCTGTGCAAAGACCAGCATTACCCTGTACAGTCATTTACAAAATGTTCCTCCCTGTCTGCAGCTTCTTTCTCTGCCATACACTTTTTATAACATACGAAAATAAACAAGAACAACGTGAAAGAGTCTCAGCTTAGAATCAACACTCAATGATTAAACCTATTTCTGTGCATGAACTGCAGATCCAAGTCACACGCCATGAAGAGCAACGATTTATCAATCTGAGAGTGATACAATAATTGTAAATCTAATTATTGAAATAAATTTCACATTGTGCCTTTTGTTAATGGAGCAGATGATACCTAAGAAGATGAATGCGTTTTTTTTACTCATACATTTTTCATCTGCAAAGCCACTAATTGCCCTTATCACAAGATCATTAGGCGAGACAAAGAGTAAATTAAGGCATCTATTAAACTTGGGAAAGGAGATATTTTTCTTAAATACACCATACAGTCTTTAAGTATTTGTTGGCAGAGATGTTTTTCTTTTCTCCTCTTTCTACTACAATGAATATTCTCATGAATATAAAACCCCAACACTACAAACATTCATGCACAAGAAAATACATCTGGCATTCAAACAGACTGCAACTTAAGCGCACATGCTAATATTTATGGCACTGCAATCAGATTTTTTTTTTTTCTGTAAAGGCTTAGAAAAACTCAAAACCACTAGAAGAGGAAAAACTAATAAATAAAACCATTTAATTAACACAGTAGGTTCCAACAGAAGCAGATTCAGATGGCATCTGTGGATGTCTCCAAAGATTAATTTTGTAACATGACGATCTCTATGTAACAGCCAGAAAGCAAGACTGATCAGTCTTGATAAGGTATAAGTTGAATAAAATGCAAAAGAAAGGATGGAACTAAATAGCATAAACAGCTAAGTAAAACATTCAAAAGTAATTCAAAGTAATACTGAAAATAAGAAAAAACAAAAAAGAAAAGCAACGGCGGAGGAAATGTTAAATATGAAAGCAGTACAGAAGATTTACATACTACGCAAAAGCGCTCAAACACTAAGACCAGTCTCCCCTTGAAAAAAAAAGTTTCACGAAGCAGCAAGAGTGCCATTCCCAACTGTTTGATGCGTTAATGCAAAGTTCATTTGCATTAATTACACAATGAATTGCCATATAGCTTAATTATTATAATCAATTAAACAATGAGTTAACTCATGAGTATGTATTTATCACTGCTGCAGATCTACATTAAGAAAGCAAGCATCAAATGATCATGAGATTCACATTTATATCACAGGAACAGTCAGAACTTATTTAAGACCTACACTGAAACTTCAAAGCTGAAGAAGCAGTGAGAACTTCCTAAACACAAAATTAAACACGTATGTTTTTAGGAATCTGTCTAGATTAAGCTCAGCTTACTAGATGTATTTTTAACATACTCAGCATTTAATCTACTTTTGAAATGATGAAACTTGAGCAAATATTCCATATTTCATTAGACAACAATTTCAAAGCTGTATTGTTTCCCCTACATCTCTAAATTCTGTCCAGCTGGAGAGTCATATTCAATTCTTTTCTACCTAAGAATGGTCCAAATTGGCTTAATTCACGCAATTGTATTTTTGGTAACTTTTCTCTCATCATACTATGTCAAGCCTCACTTTTTCTGCTACACTTGTTTTTAAAAGCTTGAATAACTATTCTTATGCAGTTCTCTAATCCAAAACTGAAGCTAGAAGAAACTTCTGGTATTCATTAGGCATTTGTCAAAGGCCATACAGATTGCATCTACCCACAATGATGTGGTGATACCACTACACCATCTGTGGTGCAGGCTGGGGTTAAGAGACCCCACAACACAACTTTAAAGCAGCTTTGTGAGGCTGAAGTTTGGGATCTAAAGGATCATCACATCTCCTGTCACAAGGAGAGCATACATTTTAAGCACCTAACCCCTGGATATATTCTCTGCAAAACAGACATTACTTTCCACAAGCTCTAGGCACCCTTCACTGATTTTGCTTCAAAGGTGATTTCAGATACAGTTAGATCAATATCATCTGCCCCTATCTGTAGAAAGTGAGAGTTTATCACTTTTGCCAGAATTTCCTATGTAAAGAAATGACTGCCTTGTATTCACTTTTACATTAATATTCAAACTCCATATTCTTCAGGCAAAATTAGTGCAACACCTTTCACAAATAATTATCAAAGTTACTTATCCAAAGGGTTATTTTTATTTCTGGGGAGCAGGATGGTGTTACCTTCAGTATCAAGACCTTATGTAATGTGAAAACTTTCCCCTATTTGCCATTTAAAAAATATGCTATTTGCTTAGACGTAGCTGCAGCTGTATGAAGAATTTATCTTTCATCACACTCGAAAGAAATGTTCTACTGAGAAATAGAAAATAAAAAATACCAGGTCTCCTCTATTTGTCTTACCAGTAGGGTAAGATGTAAACCACTGCATGAAAGGACAAATCCATCTTAGACCTCCTACTGTAGCTTTGTTTTTTTCAGTTCTGTTTCACAAAGATTTTAAAATTATGTTATCCATCCTGTATAACCTGTGAAACACAACTCCTTCCCCTGAATAATGCTATTCTAGAAGTGGCTCTTTGTGGGTGAAGAAAAAAAAAAAATCTCAGGGGAAGCTTGAAAGATGATCTAAGCTGCTAGAACACTGCAAATGGGAACGAGGGTCCCACTAAGTGTCAAAGTATTACTTAGTGACTGTATTTAGCCTTGAAACAGCAGTCTTCGGTATACAAAAGAATCTCAGAAGTTAAAGCCATTCTGCAGATAAAATTGTTTTTCCCTAGATCTTGGAACACATCAAATAACTTTCCCCTTCTATTGTCTTAAAGCTATTCTCCCATATAAACCTGACAAGATAAACCAACCGATAAGAGGCAGCCCTGAAAGAAAGCCTCTTTGTCTGCAGGAAAGTCATAGCAGTGCAGGAACAGTCTACAGGGATTGTAACTCAGGGAAACATAGACCTTGGTAAACCACAGAGCACTACACCCCCAAAATGCAATTCTCTTAAACCTTGGATTTCGTGTTGTGATCAGGTTGCACAGCACAGAGAACAGACTAGCAAACCAGGCAGCAGATATAACAAGGGGTT
>NW_010129759.1:3174-23407 GCF_000699245.1 Pterocles gutturalis | reverse complement strand
AGGGGGGGGAAGGAAAAAAGAAAAATCTTTTTTCAAGGAGAAGAGCATAGAAGGGAACAAAGGAAGAATCAGTCACGTTCAGCAACCATAACTGAACTTTGGCTTGCACACAAAACTTGAACAGAATAGAAAGTTTACATTTTCTGCTCTTTGTCATCCTCTGTCCTGGAAAGATCCTTCCTGGACTTTAGTCTGTTGCCCACAACTTGAAGTGGCAGTCCTGGATGACTACCTATCTGGAAGTAGCTGGCATTTCATCATTACCAGCAGCACCCTGGAATATTGGCATTGTTCCTTGGAATCCAATTCATAATTTCCTATTTGGTTTCCAAATCCCCCACAGACAGGTTCTGCCTTACCTCCTGGTCTCTGCCACTGACACTCCTGCCTACTCACACCTCCCCTCCCTAGCTTGACTTCTCACCACGTCTCACTGCTGGGGAATTCTTCCTTCAACTCAGCTCTGGTATCAGGCCCAACGTGCCGACCTGTGAGTCACTTGTCCTCCAGCTGCTACAGATGATCAACACTTCCCATGAAAAGTTCTCATGTCAAAACAAACAGAGGACGCTACATGAAAAGTGCTTTCTGATGAACTTTGTTAATCACAAAGCAAGGGTGAACTACAGTCCTGAAAGATGCAATCCAGTTGCATGCAGCTTGATTAACTTGCTCCTTAAATAGCCGCAATTCTTCCCATATCGGGCAAAAGCCATTTGGGCAGAAATGATGGAAACTGCTAGATTGAAACCAGCAAAGCACAAGACAAAAGTACTAGTATGGCTGTTAAAACAGAGCTACACTCCGCAAGCTCTTGGAAACACTAAACAGAATAAAAACTCGAAGCAGAAACCCAGTTCTTTCAGACAGGCAGCCTGAAATACTAAGTGCAGGTTTCCTGATAGAATAATAAAGAAATGTCAAACACAGCAAGAGGTATGCACTGAATGGAAGCTTCTTCATCAGAACAAGGGCTAATATGTGAGCAAATTACTGGCAGTAAAGGTTAATTGCTTCTTTTCCAAAAAAAGTGTGGAAAGAAGCCTATATTGCCAGATTAACACTTGCCATGCTTTTCAAGGGAAATTTGGCATCTCCTTCAATAGTTTATAATTATTTAATTCCAACAGCCTTAATTATTAATATTTACACTTGTAATGAAGATGGATTTGGACTATAAGCTATTATGACAGTTCACCACCTTTCACGCGCTATGCTGAGCACAGCACGACTCCACAACACAGCTTCTTAATTTTGGTATCAGTGTAATAGAGTGGTTTAGCTGAAGGTAACGATTAAAAGGAGACTCCTCCTATTTTAAGAGAGACTGCAAACAAAATGTTGTGCTTGCAAACACAAGTGCAGAGAAATTAAGCTATTGCCAGGCCCAGAATGCCAAGCCTGACCACACAGGCACAACAGAGACTTATAGTGCAAGACCAGCAGTCCCATAGAGGCTCTATGGATAGAAAAGGTGGTTACAATTTCTCTGGTTAAAACTGCATAGCTGAAAACTACCTCAGGAGGAATATGCTGTCCCTAGCAAGACTTGAGATGTGGCCACTTTGTTTATACAGGAAAGTTAAATTTAAGTTATATTTCTCTTATAGCTAACCTATAACTTCACAGTTATTAATTATCTTCATGAACAGCAACATGGAAGAGTCAACAGTACACACAGCACTGACCAGAAGAAAAATTAAAACATTTGAAGTAAGGCATTTAGTCTATTTTGTTTTAGGGTTTTTGTTTTCTTTTTTAAAGAAAAAGAAGGTTTTTGAGTTAAAAAACAGTTTGGTGAGTAATTCTAAGCTCTCCAGAATCCAGACAATTTCTGTGGGACATTCTCAAGAAACTCAAAAGAACGCAAAAAACAGCTGCAATGAAGAGATGATGCTCACTGATACTGCAGTAGCTTCCTTGTCAAAAGGACCCTTGAAGTGTGTATCTGATAAATCATCTTTTGATCCAGAAAGTCAGAATAACAGGTGGCCTGCAGTTAATGGTAGTTTCACACCTAGATAGCTTCTGGAAAGAAAGTGATCAACCAAGACTGCTCCTGTCTGAATACCGTGGAATTAAGGTTACACGAGTGAAATCCACACGCTCCATTCAGTGCTATTTGTTGCTGCCCTCTTCTACCCTACAGCTAAGAGACTGTACAGTAAGGAAGCAAAGGTCTACAATTTTGAGAGAGTTCCTAGACTTTAGAAGGTAAATTTGCAAGGTGCTACAATCATTGAGAGAAATATGCAAACCATCTAAATGCAAATAAAATCTACCATCAGTAACACTCCGAATTTTTGTTCTTTTAATGGCTTTCCATATTCCACACTCATATCCATTTAGTCTCACCTAGCATTATTTTCTGATATTTTTTTATTAGACTATATGTCTGCATATACACTTTCCCAAATCTGGTGCATGCATGTTGATATGCATATAAACACACACATATATATATACACTCATGTTTACATGTATAGAACATATATTGATATAAAGATGTATATAATCCTATATTGAAAACACTACACATATAGCCATAGAGCAAAACATTCTATTTATCATATATCCCACACTCTGTGAGGAATTATTCCATATTGATCTTTAATGAGCTGAAAAAAAGAATGTGCCTGTGAATTTAATTTTTAACTGTTGTAATATAGGGATTCAGGTTTTACTCTTTTGTATTTAAGGCTTAGTCAACTTAAATGAGGCCATTTGAAGAATTAAGAGTACTGTCAAAACATAACGTACACAACAGACGAAGATGAAGGACACAGCTGACAGCAGCCTTAGTGTGGCAGAGTTTGTCCTAAATCTAAATAAAACAAGTTACCAGGTGAACAGCACGTTTGCTCTCATACTGAGATATTAAACTGAATTTCTTGATGCACAAATATTTCTCTTTTAAAATAGAAAGATGAATAGGAAGAAAGCACCAGAAGCACAGGAAAAATACACAAGGCTGGCTTAACTCAGCGGTAAGTATGATTTTCATTATTCTACATAATTCAGGAGATGCAAAATAAGGCAGAAACACATCACTGGAAAAAAAAATAATAATCAAAGCCACAATGATGTGTTTGTAATATTTAAGAAGTACTATCTCAAAAAAAAGTGTCATACATCACACCTGTGAAGATCAAAGCATCAATAGTTTGGCAATGTTAATCAAATGAAGTAGTGCCTTGACTTGCATAGTAGATCACCCTGCAGAAACGATTTGCATTAGACAGGAAATACCATATTTACTGGAACACATGCCTGTCACGGCTGCAGCATGGACAGGAGGTTTAAAACACAGGTCTGCCCATGCTCTTGGCCATCCCCAGCAGTTTTGCACTAACCCAGGTCATTCCAGATTTTGACTTTGGACTACAAGCTCCCGGTGCATCTGTTGGGATAAGAGGATGCAGCCAGATGTTTCTTACCATGTTCTGGTGGTCATCTTAAACCTAGGCTGCAGGCAGGATGCTTCTCACTATACCTCCTTGCTTGCTGTTAACAGCGTGGGGGAAATCAGGGGAGCATGGGGAACAGTAGGAGGTCCGCTGCAGCTGATGGGTGCCATTCACTGCTGCTGATCCCTCCAGAGCCTCCACTCCATGTTGGGCTGAAGTGCTGTTTGCCAGGCTGTAACACAGACACTGTCACAGACACTGCTTGGCTCTGCCACCAGTTTGGGAGCTAGGCTGGTGCCCCATGGCTGCTGCTGCTCACAAAACCAAGACCTGGGAGAGGAGGAGGCTGAGGGATCTACTCCTAGCCCATCCACCCTAAGCTGAAGGACCTCTTCCACACTTAGACTGAACAGAGCAGCCCATCTACTGGCAATTTTACCCAGTCCAGCCCTTCAAAAAAACCCAAACAAAACCAACAAACAAACAGGTCCTGTTCCAGCCATATTTCCTTGGAACAACATCCATCCAGACTCAAGGACTAACAACAGCCAATTCCCCAGGCTGTTTTAGTACTGCAAGGGAGCCAAGGTCATACTCGAAGTTTTCTGTAACTCCAGTTGAAACTGAGGCCAGCATAGTTCAGAATTAAGACAAAATGTGGGAGTGGCTCCAAACTACAGATGGAAGGCCTGCTTATCCAGATACCTGCCAAATAAAGCTCTGTCCACCTTCTTACCAGCTCTCTCATTGTGTTTTCCAGTTAGACCTACCATCTCTTGGCTTGCCTTGTTTTCTCCTTGATGGTGGCTGTTCCCAGCAACCACAGCTCTGAGCACCAATGTTGGTAACACACTTTATTTCATGCAATTTGGAGGCGAGGATGATGAGCCAGACAGATCTCCACAAGCATCAAAAGCATTCACCAAACAGCATGGAGAGGAGCTTTATGGAGTGCTTCTCTTGGCCAAAAGAGTGTGTACGGTATCAACATTCAGTCTAAGTCTCAAAGCATTAAAGTCTGCCATAGTCTGGAGTTATCACACGGTTATACATACAGTCAGACTAGAAATTCTGGTGTCTCAGTAGATGCCTAAGAAACACCTCAGAAATGACCCATCCATTTCCATTAGAGTGAAGAGAAGCAGGGGGAGGAAGGGGGGGGAAGAGAAATTATTTAGTCTGCTCTGCCTCTTGCTACAGAAGTTTTGCTTCATCTTCCTTTCAACCGCCTCAATTTGTTTGTATCTGTCAAAATAATTCATGTTGCCAAGGCTACTTTCACATAAAAAGGATCAGAGACTTATTAAAACAAAGATCTACACAGTACCCTTTATCACATAAAACACTGTCTGCTCTGCACTGCACTCCAGAGACTCTCCCCATGAGAAAAGCCACTGAAAGACAAGCTCCTAGAAATATCTTTCCATACGTAATTAAATTTCACAATGTTTTTGACATTTTGAGCTTTTAGTTTCGTTTTGTTTTTATTCCACCCCCCTCTTTTCATTATCATAAAGAAATACAACTAAATTAATCATATCCTGAAATTCAAGGGTAGGAAATTGAGAGCTGCCTGAAGTACTGAGATTTCACATGGTTTCACTTTCAAACCCAGTAATCCTCTTCTGATTTAACCCCTAAAATATTTTTTTGTTATAGCTGACACCCTTCTCCTACAACTAAATGGTATCAATTCATTTTTACTCAAAAGAGCAATGAGTCCAGACAGGACTGCTCCTTTCCTCCCTTGCAAAATTCAGTATCTCTCAACCTCTTAAAATATAAATATGGGGGAGCATATGATGATTAAATGCGTTGTCTTTAAACCTTTAGCAAATACTACCAAGGGAAAAAGACTCAAGGGGTGAACATGTGAGACACTGCCAGAGAAATGCACCTGACTGAAGAAAAACTACATTACCAGATCAAACCTACTAGAAACAAAAGAGTAAGAAAGAGTAAGAAAGTCACTAAAAACTTCTACAAGCCATCCATGTCTTCATTTTCCTATTTTAAAATTACAGTTGTGCAAACTGTACCTTGCATTGGATCTTAAAATAGTTTGACTACTACTAGCTTATTGTTGATGCCTATTCCTGGGAGACTTCTGCCTTTTCTGGTGTCATGATTCTTTTGAAACTGGTAGACTTAACTTCTTAGTTAATTCACACCAAAAAAATGTAGATTATAGCTCATCTGTAAATAATCAGAAGCAAAAAAATCAAGCTGTGTGTGTGCATGCATACGCATACGTAACTTTAACCTTTCAACAGAAGAATGTCCACAAGATAACACAAGAACAGAAAAGTTAAAGGAGCACAGAATTAAATTTTTGAGAAATATGTTGTATGAGCCTCATTTCATTATTCAGTACTTCAATGCAACTTTTTCACAGCACTGTACAACCAAGATTAAACAGATGAAAAGCAAAATGGAGTTTAATAGGAAAAAAAAAAACTGAAAGAAATTACGACATTAAAGTAAAAGCCTGTAAATGCAGTCACAGGAAAAAAGAAAAAAAAAAGGAAAATCCCTTTCCTTCATCTTCTCTCATAGATATTGTGACCTAAACTTTTTGTCTAAAGAACAGGCTTATATAAATAACTAAACTACATCTTGTTTCAAACTGTGTTACTCAGAGGAGAATCCTTGCCTTAGACCTGAAAGACGTGTATGTGATTTTTAACACAAACATTTTGGAAAGGCAAGAGCTCAAATGCCCAGCTCTCAAATGCCACGTAGTTGTTGACACCCTCGCTGTGACAAGCGGAGATGGCAGACAGAGTGTTAGAAAAAGCCCTTCATCCTTCCTGTAACCGTAAAAGGTGCTATAAGCATGCTCAGCACACCGTGTTTCCAGGCTCTTGGAGGAGGCAGACACACTCGCCCTCGCTCACAGTTCCAGCCCAGTTGCCCCGGGCCTTGCTGGACTCCTGGTGAGATGGCAGGAGGGCTGTCTGCCAGGGAATCCCCACCACTGCTCTTCGGTGTGGGGCGACTGCCCAGCTCTGCTTCACAGCCGGGCGCGGTGCCCCTGCGCTGGAAGGACTCAGACTCCATCACCTGAAAAAATCACTTCTGGAATAAGAAGGTTCACAAATACCAACCCAGCAATCCTTGATGCATCTTGCACCAAAACTCCCTTTTCTATAAAGTTCACATTTTCAAGAGAAACGCAAAGTCATCAAGGAGATGACAGCCTAGGCATTCAGGGCCGCAAGCAAGGTTCACTGTATGCACCAAAATCACTGTTAAACCCACCTAAATACATAAGGCCTATCACCACTTAAGCAGCAAATGTGTCACAGTTTTTAAACAGAAGCAGGGACACCGAGTGCTTCCCAATCAAAAGGCACCTTCAAGCCTCTTGCCCCAGGGCCAGGACCACACGATCTTTAAAAACAGCTGGAACGATGTGCAAACAGTACAGCTACACGAGCCACCACCTTAAGCAACTTAATGCAGCAGAAAGTTTCCGAAAGTTTCTGAAACAACGAAAACAGACTTCCTTTTGTTGCAGCCCAGGGGGAAGGGGAGGGGGGGAAAGGAAAAGAAAAAAAAAGAAAAGGGGGGGGAAGGGGGGAGGAGGTGTGTGTGCATTCGAGGACGTTAGTCTCCAGCAGACACAGTCTCCCAGTAAGACCGGAAAGTCCTGAGCACTGTCATTATTTAACCTCTTGAGAACCAGGAGTGAGGTTACACATCCAGAGACTGGAAAGCTCTGCAACGATGAAGCACAGTTGCCCACTGAGCATTTAAGGGAAATGAGCTTCATCCCTTCTACAGCACCTTGGCACTGCCTGCGGTGTCTTCTCTCTTTCTCCCCTTTACTCTTATGTATATGAGAGCTGACAAAAATTCGCAATAAATGCCTAATTTTAAACTAAGCAATACAAGCTAAGTTTGCACCTTTTCTTCAAAGGAATTAATGCAAATAACAGGAAAATAGTCCTCTTTCCTTTTTGTTTCTGAACTTTTAAAAAAGGCAAGAGGCAGTGTTATAGAACTAAAGTATGACAGCTTCCATACAACAATAAATAAACATTTTGCAATTAATATACTATACTGTTTTTTTCTTTGACACAAGCAGTCAGCAGTGCTTAAGCAGTTAATACACTGGAATTAAGGAAATAAAGAAAACAAAAAAAAAATCACTACTTAGGACAGGGGTGTCTGAAAACTATGCCCTTCACTGGTTAGGTGCCTGAATATGAACATTTCAGTGGGAGGCATTCGACCTGAAAACTACGTCTGTTCCCATGAGACCTCTGACAGCACCATCAGTGCCCCACATTTGAGCGTGCACACACTGCCTTCAGTTCAAATATTTAGTTTGCAAACAAAAGACCCCATGTCTGTACCCAGATCCAGGATCTCCTTCCCTCTCACTGTCAGCTGACCAAAATTTTTTTAATTAATCATAATTAAGCATCTAGAAACATTATTTTCCCAGGGAAAAATAAATCCTTTCATTGTGCCCATTCAGCTGTTGGTGTCTGTCGAGCCTGATGAAGAGGGCATCAATTAATGCCAGCTATGGCAGCTTTCATGAAGAGGCTGTTTGTTCAGTAGCAACCAGCCATCTGCAAAGTTATGCTGAAATGTAAGCAACCAAACACTCCATGGTCACAGCGTTAAGACATCACTGGACACATACGTGCAGCCAGCCAGGTGGCATTCCCCATCAGTCATATTAGAGTCTTGCCCTTGGAGTTCTCAAACACAGCTACATCCCTTTAATTAAAAAAAAAAAAAAACCACATAACTAATATAAAAAAACCCTATATGTATGGTCTTTTTTTCCAGATGAAAATTGATCTTATGTAACTGACATAACTGTTGATTATTATTTTTCATTTAACAAAGCTTCATGAGAAATTTAACAGAAAAAAAAATAAATATGTGCTGGCACATGGCTGACATAATTTACAAAACTACTGAAACTACATCAATCACTTCTTTCCACCATATATTTTTAGTAGATACACAGTACCCACACTTAAGAGTTAGGTGTGTATCTATACTGGTATACTTGCACGAGCATATTCTCCCTTCTACAGACACAGTTACACCATAGGGTGAAAGTCTTTTACTGGGTCAGACTTTCCCACTTGGAAATAAAAATGAACTATGAGAATATAAACTGTCTTTTTCAAGTTGTAGTTGTGTATGAACAAAGCTACGTCAGCAAAATTAACTGACTAGCTATACATCAAATAATTGCCTTGGTATGAAACCCAGTGTGTAGACTGGGTCTGGGAGCAAACCTCAGCTCCACGCAGCAGTACACCTACTGAGGAAGGCAATCTATTACACATGCAGATCACACTGCTTTGCTGCAAAGTCATGGTGAGGTAATTGGAAACGTCTGAATAATCTCCAGTGAAGCAATTCAAACATCTCCAGGCACAGTCATCGGTGGGGATGACAACACAAGGTTCTGACATCCACTCGCTTTTTTTTTTTTTTGGTGATGCTTAATCATCAAGCAGCACACAAGCCAGGAAAGATCGGATGATTTATGTGTTTCAGTTTGCTGCCACAGACCTGGCGCTTATATATACATGCACATTTAGACAATTAAAAATAGCATGGTGCAGTATTAAAAGAGTTTCAGTGGCGTATGTTTCAAGTGACTGGATTACTCAACAGTGAGGTCAGAAACAAATTATCTAGGCCATCCCAAATAAGTACTGATAAAGCATTCATGTCACTTTAATGATCCAAGTATCCAAACCTCTGAACCAGAAATATTTTACAACTTCAGAATCCCTTAAGCCCATATAAGATAGGTTTTCTGAAGACCAAAACACAATAGTGCTGGGTTGCAATCTCTCATACAAGCTCTGAGCAGAGATGACACATTATCCAGGGAGAGGCGAACTTTTCTTCTCTGCTATGGTGAACTTCAAGCTCTTTCCCACAACTGGTGACCCAGCACAACCATAACACAAACTGACCCTAAATTTATCCACATGGTTATGTCTAATGAAAATCTGCAGAGACTGGAAAATGAGTAGTGTTTTCCTACCAAAAAAACCCAGTACATATTCAACACTACAAGTCTCCACACAGAGCTCTAAAGAAATGAAACGTGCCTCCAGGAATTAATATGGTTCACAAAAACCACCCATACAATGTATATACCAAGACTTCTTTCTGTGAGTAATGTTGTACAGAAACTTGGAATTTTCAGGACTAAGTAAGCTTGATCTCTCATTTAGAGTTCTCCTGATCCCTTCAGTGGCCAGTAACACCCTATTCTCTCATGAAAATCCAAGAACAAAGAAACAACACAAAATGTAAATTTAAAATTAACTTTCATCCCTAGTATACCTTCTATACTGGACTTAAATCTGTACAATGATAGAGTATCCCGCAAGAATATAAAGGAAAGTCCATCTTAAACATAGCACAGAGAATACAAGCAATTTATGAAAATAATTTTTCATGTAAATTGCCCTGTAAAAATATCCATACCAGGAAAGGAGTATTTTTCGACCAAAGTAATGTAATAATTGCTCACAAATAGAAGTAGGTCACAGAGGATTCATGAAAGCAAATGCCAGTGACTCAGTGTAGAAGAAAGAAGAAAAGGAAGAAAATGAGTGCAAGGATATGATTTATAGTGCGCAAATAGCTATGAGCTAATACTGTGAAGAGGAACAATTTCACAACAAAGACTTGTTTAATTCACCCTGGTGTGTCAAGAATGAAGTATAACATAAAATGACTAGTAAAGCAACATCCACTGTAGAGACAAAAAAAGCAAGCAGTGGTAATTATAGTTAACATTTTAATTTTGAACACATCAGTTAACTTACTGTCCACAGCTATGGAAGCCTACAATCTACCTGATGAAACAGCAGCAATAGCTCTAGGTGCCAGATCTGGCACAGCTGTAACAAGAACAACCTGAGATACTACAGGAAATATTGCCTGTCAAGCTACACAACACAGGATGGCGTACATCTGTACCGAAACTTAAACAATGTCTGCCCCAATACAAGCAGGATTGCAGGCAAACTAAAGGAAAGGAAACCAAAGCGAGTGTGTTGGCAACTCTTATAACTGTATGATGCAGTACATGCAGTTGTTCTTCAAGTTCCAGCTTCTGGGTTCATACAATGACTCGAGAACTCCAGGTTTTCAATGACTGAGGGCACGGTTTTGTTGGTGATGGTTTTGGTTTTTTGCTTCGGGGTTTGTTTGGCAATTTTTTTATTGGAAGTTTGTGTCTCAAAGTCTATTTTGGCAATGGAGAGATTTAACAGGAACCATAAACACCTAAAAATACAGGAAATTAACTTCTATGCACGAAGATTTCTGCATTAGAAACCAAAGTGCTAAAATCAATACAGCAATAATGAATACCAAATAAAAAGGAATGCTGGCTTGGATGTGCACAACAAAGTTGAACAGTGCAATTCGGTGTATAGTCTTCCTTCTTTACACATTGATCCCTGCAAGAATACTAGAATTATATAGCTAAAAAAAAATCTCAAAACTTCATAATCTTGAAAGAACAGATCTGTCTGGCTTCTTAACTTTAGTTAGAATTCCATCTTCAAGCAGCAATATCTGTGACAGCAGAAACATGATGGTAGAAAGAGTGGATCTGAAAGGGAATTTGTGTCAAACTTGTCAATGAAGACAGCTGGAACTCTCCTACAAAAAGAGATTTTACATAAAATCATTGAATGGTTTGGGTTGGAAGGGATCTTAAAGATCATCTAGTTCCAAACCCCCTGCCATGGGCAGGGACACCCTCCACTAGACCAGGTTGCCCAAAGCCTCATCCAGCCTGGCCTTGAACACCTCCAGGGATGGGGCATCCACAGCTTCCCTGGGCAACCTGTGCCAGTGACTAACCACCCTCACAGGAAAAAAATTCTTACTAATATCTAATCTAAATGTACCCTCTTTACGCTTAAAAATGTCACTCCTTGTCCTATCAATACACTCACTGCCTGATAAAGAGTGTCTCCCCACCTCTGCTGCACGCCCCCTCGAAGTACAGGAAGGATGCTCTAAGGTCTCCCCGGAGCCTTCTCTTCTCCAGGCTGAACAACCCCAACTCTCTCAGCCTTTCAGACAGGACGTGCTCCAGCCCTCTGATCATCCAAGCCTTCACTATTTATAGTTAATTACACAAAAGCTGTACATGAGCATGTACTTAAAAGAAAAATTAGGAAAAAAAATCACATTTTTTGCATATATGGAGCACACCTGTTTCAAATCTGAAGTTGTGCCTATGGCTTACATTGGATTTACATCTAAGAAACACTCGAACTATCATTAAAACAGTACAATGGGATCCATAATGAGCAAATTTTCCCCTTTCCTCAACTACTTCTTGAAGTACCACCACATCCCATTACATTCTGCAAATTCTCTAAGACATACTACTGTACTAGCAATTAACTCTTATGTGGACAAGCTAAAACCAAGAATGTCCACACATTTTTGTAAACTGTACTGCCAAGAGGTTACACATTCATCATAATTATTCTGAGCTTCACACCAGTGATTCCACCACAGAAAGCAGTTTTGCAGACTACCAGTTATCTTAAGCAGAGTGGATGAAGAGAATTCAAAGTTGAATCTACAGTTTAAGATTACTTCAGTGGTTTTAAGTCACAACTACTCTGTTCCACTGGAAACTTGCTAGCACAACTTCCACAGACTATCCGTTTGATGTAATGGAGGCAGGTTCAAGTGGAACTACAACACACAGCATTCTGTGATCTTTTAGCCTTCTCAGTAGAAAGGAAAAGCTTGCTTAGGGTTTGAAAATTAATCCTTAATTTCCTGGGTTTTGCAAAATAGAGGTCCAAAACCTCTAGTTTGGTGCAGTGGTTTAATCAAACCTTACACTTTCTATCAACATAAGCTCTTGTTCAGCTTTTCAAATAATCATTACAAATGACCTCAAACAGACTACATTCAGCTTGAAAGCCAAATGTAGGCATACACCTGAAAGACAAAATAATGTCTACAAAAGCCATTTCCCCAAATGTCTTGCATATAAGAGCAGAGACATTCGTTGAGATTATCCTTTCTTCAAATCCTAACTGCAAAAATTGGCACTACCCATACAACCAGATTTTACCTTTGAAGACATAAATTAAATGTTAAAGCATTCACATAAATCAATGTTAACATAATCACATGTTTTTAATAATCTACCTTCTACAAATGGATAACTAAACATTAAATCAAAACAATTTTTCAGTCTTTCAAAACCTTGAGAAAGTCTGTGCAGGTAATGGTAGCACACAGTTTAGAAGGGTTGGACAACTAGTCTGATGTACATATGGGTGTGACCAATTAAAAAGTGACTGATTGTTTTCTCAACCTAGCTTAAACTGATTACAGAGGTCTAACTTGCTTTTATGGGCATGTATAATCTCTCGCCTCATTGTGACTATCATAAATTTAGCTGATACAGGAAAGTAACGACAATGAAATTGTAAAAAGTGACAAATAAGAAAACCCCAAGACTCTAACTGGTGAACTGGCATCCAACAATTCATTTTTCCTCCCACAATTTGGTGAAATAGCAATGTAATCTCATCATCTCTTCCTCCCAAAGCATTGCATTAGATTTCACATGATCATGGAGACTGTTTACTGATTGACACAGTCTTTATTTCTTCATATTCTTCAGAGAAATAGAATAGCTTACCCTGTTCTCTTAATTTTTCTTTATTGATTTTTTTTCCAGTAAACAAACGCAAGAATAGCAGCTTCACACCTATTTAATGTAGGAGAGGTACAGCATCATTTTGCAAAATCTGCTAAACTCCCAAGAGTTTCTGTAAGACTGAAGCTGGACTGAACATAACATTACTGATACTCATAGGTTTGAAATTACAGTTGCGCCAATAGCCACTGAAACATCACCCACCCAGAGCTCTAAAAACAAGTTATGTTAATAATTCTGGAAAATAATATTCTGCTTTTAAATTCTGACTATTCGGTATATTAGCCATATCTTTAAAGCAGATAATGTAGTCACTTTCTCCAAAGGACAAATTCTGGTCTTCCTATTCACTAATGTCTCCCAGCACACTTTATCACTGTAGAAAAGTAGAAACACGTCATCCACCGGTGGTAGAGACAGGAATCATGCTGCAATGTGATACAAAGCTACACATCATATCCTTTACAAGTCTAGCTTTAACACTCCAAATTCCTGTAGCCGTATCACCTCGTGCTGCAATTTTGTCACATCTCTGGCTACACGGCATTAGGCTAACTAGGTGCTGCAGGAAATGATGACAATCTCCGAGTCAGAGCTAAGCACACACCCCAGTATGGTGCTGCAGGGCACAGCGCTGTTTTGCAGATCCATCTGGGCTGCCAACCGCATGAGATCATTAGAGATCACTATATTGGTAAGCGTAAAGGTAGTCAAGTGCACACTTGTGAAAAAATACAAAGATCAAATGTGTTTTCTTCAGTTCTGGGTTGCTCTTCAAGATGTCAACAAGTTAAAAAGTTTAATCATTTCGACAGCATATTTGTGTAAAGCAAACCCCCCGGTTACTTTACGCTTTTATCTACCGATTTTTAATTTAAAACCAACACAACTTTCAGTGGAACCAAGCTACTGAAAACCACTCAGACAAACCAAAATAGGTCTGTTATATACTAGGTTTACACAATACAATTCTACCATTCAAGAGAACTTATCATCACTGACAATAAAACGCAGTGAGGATGTTTCAAGATTAAATTTAGCAGTACATAATTATCCAGTTCAATAAATCAAATTCCTATCAAATCACGAGCCAAGTATAAAAGGTAGGTAAATGATACTGATAACCTCTTCGGAAGGTTATCACCAGTGAGTATGCAAAGAGAAGTATGGAAATTCACCAATTTTTTTGAGGCAAACAGGTGGTGTATGGCCACAGTACAGATCAGAAGTCAGATTTTCACATACAGGCAACTAAATCATACCCTCAAGATACATATAGATATTATAAATAGCAAAGAAGTACTCAGTATAGTTCAATATTGTCATTTTATAAATCCTCTGTGCTGAAGGAAGGGAAGAAAAAAAATACCCAATAACCCTTAAGCAAAACTATTGTCTTGGGGTGTTACAGTAAGGTGCCCTGCAGCTTAATTCAAACAAATCAAATCAATTGAAATGAATGATACATTATACATCAGGCACTCACTTGAAAATGTCAGTAACCACTGAACTCACCAAGTATGTTAACACTGTTGCACATTTTCTATTCCAGTATTAAAATGTAGCAAGTACATGAAGAAATGATCTGCAGCTTTTGTTTTCTACAGATCTTTTTTCCTCTAGAAGGACATATGAAAACAGAGAATTGTAGGTACTCCTATGTATGTTGCTGTTCAAAACTCTACAATGATTTCAGACTGTAGCCTTTAGGCTGCAAAGGAGTAAATTCGCAGAAACTCTGGAACACTGGAGTAGGTCAGCTTTGCTCCAAGACTTCTAAAGAAAAACTGTTCTGAGGGAATATCTGTCATAAATGAGAAAACCCCACATTTTCTGCTTTCAAGAACAAAACCACTTGGTCCAACATGCAAAAGAGCCCAGTGGTGAGAAGCATTATTACTCCTTATATATGCCATAGTGCTACAAGTCGTCATTGTTCTAGACATCACACAAACACAACAAATGACAGCCTCTGCTTGAAAGAGCTTACACCGTCCAAAAACCCAGGCATAACACGTAGATGAGACAAACATCTCTGACAGGTTGGAATAGGGTGTGGATGTGGTAAGGTGACAGAAAAGGGTGTGCTACAATTTTCAGCCATCAGTAAGAGTAATCACCTCGCTACTCATTCGGCCCATTAGCAAATTTAAGGCTCCTATTTGTATCACAGCAGAAGTATGCCTGAAGAAGTGATGTGAAGAACGCATAAAACCACCATTTCTGCAGTCTTTGCTTTTCTTTGGAAAATGTCTTATGCCTTGTGAACACCACTGTCAGAGGATTAAAGAAAAAAAAAAGTGAGACTAGTCCAAAATCTACTTTAGCCCCCTCATATTCACAGCCATAAAGGCAGAAGAAAATTTACCTGGCACATCAGTTTCCCTTGTTCTGTAAGATTTTTAGGAAGCAACAGTAGCCCTCACTTTTGACAGGACTTATAAGAATCCATTGCCTAATAAATGCAGAAGTCATTAGATTAATGGGAATTGTTCTTATAAAATAATGACAAAAACCCAATGACTTGAAACCAAAAAATCTGATACTGCACACTTCTTATCCTAAGAACATAAAGAAACACATTCCTTCCAGATCATATTATAAAGAACTTTATTTTAACTACTTGGACTTCTACTGTATTTGAAGTGAAAGTCCCATACTTCCTTGCCTTCACTTATCTTGAACAGTTGTATTGATAATATTTGCTGCCTTTGCCCTCAGGATGGCTATCATCTAGTGCTAAGTGAAGTCATCCACTCACAGTTTATGAGTTTTATGTTTACGGAATCTTGGTACCTATCAGAAAAGTGGCTTCACAAATATACAAAGTTTGCAAAAGAGAAAAATACTTCTCAACAGCACAAACTGTTCAGGTGAAATTATCTGTAAACGTGTATGAAAACTATAATTGAAACTGTGTCTCCATCCTTGCTTTTGGTTGCGTGGCATTATGTTCATTGCTACTGCACCTCCAAAGGGGCCACTGCGTAATGCAGAACACCAATCCAGTTCTCAAACTCTAATTGCTTCTGACAGTAGCAATGTCCAAAACTAAAAAATGTTTTTATATGAGCTTTTCCATAAAATAGGCTAATTACACTGGACTTTCATAATTTTATATATTCTGTTACATGCACATTTAATATGTGTATTTATATTAAAACACCAACACCTTTGTGTAAAAAAAGAACAATGCTTAAAATGTAATTTCAAATCATCTAAAACCTGGCAGATATTCTAATATTCTACACACATACACCACCCCTGTAATAAAACTATGTTCAGCACCATCTCATTCCATAAGTGTTCTGGATTTCTAGTATGCACTGCATGTTCCTGCCACATAGGAAGTTCTAGCTCCTGGACCTTGGTCTTCTGACTGTCTGTACTCTGTGCACTTTACTTCATTCCTGTAACATGTTTTGGAATGACCCAACAATATACCTACAAGATGAAACCTGGAAGCAGCTCTAGGGATCATTTCTCAGAGTCTACATGAGCAAGACCAATGGGACACTTTTGCCTCCCACTGCACTAGAGTCTTCCAACAGCACCTCAGCAGGACATGTTACTCCATACAACTCCCGCATACTTCCATCCTTTCAGACAGTCTGATCCACCCAAGAGAGAAAAGCAGCACACGACTCCCCCCACCCACATCCTTACACACACCCAACACTCCCACAGGGATGTGGGCCAAGCTCTCACAGCATGGACAGAAGGCACAGTGTGCTGTTGGCCCATAGGCCAGCTTCCTGGGGCAGGTGCCTTTTAGAGAACACAAAGCTATTGTTCCCTTGGTATCACTTCAAGGGAAAATTGATTTTTCCGCACCGAGGCAGAAAACACACACAGTCCTCTGAACCTCTCTTCAGATTGTTTTCTTCTATTAATAGCCACCTGTTGACCCTTGGACTGGATTTAGGCAGTCACAGTCCCAAAGAACGTACAAAACATTTTTTTTATGTTTATAAAAAGACTGGCCCAATGTCTCCAAGGCCACTAGTAAGGTTAGCGGGAGACAATAGCATCAGCAATAAATTAGTAGTGGTAAAACACAGCTTGCTTAAAGAACAACAAGAATCAAAAGAAGCTGGCCAGAACAGTGACAAACCTTTCAGATTTTCTCATGTTTGTCCACGATTAAACGAACACACTGCATTGACTGAGAGAGCCAAATTACTAAATCTCTAACATTATTACTCTATTATGACACTATTATGTCTTGTTTCCTGTAGACTGTCAGAGTAGGTGATCCTACTGGTTTCTTCTTGCCTTATAATTTATGAATCAGAAGAAGGAAACACATGATGGGTAAAGGGTATTAATTTATAGATAATGCTGAATGCTTAGGTCTGACCTACACAAACAATTTGCATATTTAACAAAATAACCTAGTATATTCATATACTCTAGTATGTTTTGTATTTCCTTTGAAACATTTCCTTTATAGAAAAGGGAAAAAGAAAAAAGTGCAGTTTGATGTTCTAACGTTTGAGGAAGACACATAAGAAAGAACATGAAGACTTAATTTTCAAATTTGAAAAGAACCAGAAGTTTCATTTTTTTTGTTTTGATTTTTTTTCCACCAACAGAAACCAAAGCCTTATAAAAAATGATAATATTTTGACATTTGGCAAGACAGAAAGGCACATGTGAGACAATCAAGCAGGAAGGAAAAAACTAGATAGAAGTGTATTTCCCAACAGAACTCATGTTCTCTCATTAGTCATAGCTCACAGATGGGGAGCAGATGCCTCCAAACACAACAGTTCAATCATCAAAACATGGCAGAAGGGCCAGGGAAGAAGTCCCAAGCCTCAGGTAAGAAAAAAAAAATACAAGCTTACTTACAAAACATATTACGTGTTTTCTTTGTCCATTATGTGGGGGAAGCAAAAGGAAGGTGTTCTGACAAGACCTGATAGAACAGTGAACTGACACAACCATCCTTTTGCGTGAGGCATTCGTAGACAAGGTAAATAGAGCATACTGGACTTGTCTGACTGCCTCTGCTTCTACTATTACAGCATGTATGGAAATTCCCTTGACATTATCCATGCATAAGAACAAGCTAGACAGGCCAAGACTCACTGAAAAAGAAAATTTGTAAAACAAATGTACACAATCTACTTTTTACTAGTTAACTCCAAGACAGTTAATAGTATTATCACAGAGGATATTATTTAATTAAGACTTCTCACTGAACAGCATTGACAGATAAATGAGTTAAAGTTCATGCATTCTGCTTCCAGTTTCCATACAATGGAACAAAAAAAGCCATGTGTTCATTTACACTATGAAAACTGTCCTGACAACAAATGCTGGTAAACACCAAGGTATCTGTTGGTAGAAACATAAGTGTGATCAGTTCTTATCATCAATATCTATCTTCTGTTTCATCAAGGACTGGATTATGTTTATGTTTGAACTACATCAAATCTGTGAAGTTACATTTATCAACTAAAAATTCTGATAAATATTTTTGCCTTCTCTCAGTCAGCCTTGACTGTTATCAACAGGAATGTCAATGAGTGAAGGAAGAATTTCACTCTTGATTTCTAGACTCATTGATATTAAGCTATAAAGTATCAAACTAAATGACACATACTTGTCACAACTAATTCTGCCAAGAGAAGAACCAGGGAAACTCAGTTTTATATGGTTTCATGTCCTCTCCTTGAATCACAGTATTACACCTTCTACAATCCTGCAAAATGTTAATCTCAAATCACATTCACTCTCCAAACTCCTCCTTGGGATCACCTTCCCCGACTTTTGTTTATCTATCCAGAGTGCAAGAGATGTTCCTTGCAGCCATTGCAGTGCCATCTCTGGGACATTTAGCCAGAATGCCACCATCGCTTGGCTGGAAGAAGGTCCTGCCTCCCAGATACAGAGCCCCCTGTGCATCCATCAGGCACACCAACAAGTTCTCCTGTTCCATTAGAGTTTGGTCTGGCTTTGAGGAGGGGAGATTTCAGGGTTAAAGTAGATACTTACAAAAAACACTATTCTTAGGGCTACCTTTGTTTTGTTTTCTGCTTTTGAGGTTTCTGTATATTTTTATGTAGGAGTACCTTTCCAGAAAATTATAGTAGTTCATCAAAGAAGTGATAATACCACTTGCCCAAAAGAGAATTTTAAGAATAAGAATAATTTAAATTAGAAGCTGATCCATTACACTCAAATTTATCAAAGGAAGCTCAGCTAGTTCAAACTATTGTACCCATCTTCCCTATAAGAACTACAGGATTGAAAACTTACATATAAAAGCATCATATTTAAATGTATTTAAACACAAAGTAAAGGCTTCTTATAGAAATCCATCTCTGATTAATAGCTTTAATAAAACAAACAGCTATTATACAAACTCCTCTTTCCCAGGTATGCATGAAAAAATCAACAGGTCAAAAAAGCACTGCAAGTTGTTCCAGATGTGCAGATCTATTTCTTGCGAGAAGGGGGGTTACATTCAGAAGCCTGTGCCAAATCACACACAGGAAGAGTGCACAGCAGCCCAGAGGGGGAAGACTGACTACACAGTGTTCCCAAATACATGCAGGAAAACAGCTGGTGAAAATAAAGTCTATTCTCCACTACTCTTTTCAGTTATGAACATATTGAGTGCTACTTAAAACAATCACACATAACAACTATCACCACTCAAAGCAACTTTTAATTCATTCGCCTTCTCAAGTTGAGCTCCAGATGAAACTGATAACCATAGAATTACCTACCAAAAAAAAAAAAAAAAAAAAAAAAAAAAAAAAAAGAGAGATGACTATAAAGTGAATCCTCCCCCTATTTCTTGAGGAAAAAAGAGACAGATAACATTTACTTCACAATGTAACTGCTATACTAGTTCAAATTATTCAAGTTCAGAAAATTCAAAGAAATAACCCAGCTTCTTCCAGTGGTGGAACAGAGCCAAGAGTCTTTTTTAATTTGGGAAGTCAAGCCACATTTCCCAGAAACAAGACTATAAATGGCTGCACTTTGGGAATTTTCAAAAGCTATTGTACAAATGCACACTATAAACAGCACAAATACCCTCCTGGATTGAAAAGCATCTATCCTATTTATGCCTAGAGGTGCCTTTCAATAAAGCACACGCAAG
>NW_010129759.1:0-3150 GCF_000699245.1 Pterocles gutturalis | reverse complement strand
CGACTTCATAGTATTAATCTTATTCAGCCTCTCAACAAGGATTATTTTACAGCTACTCTTTGCATATTTGTACAGATATACAAATGTCTGTGCACACTTATATATGTGTATTTATTTACTGTCTGTACTGATATATACATACATACTGATACATATGAAAATAAACAAAAGATACTTATAACATTTCCTCTCCAACCCTGCAATAGGTAAGTTTATATTCATGCAAGTCCCCTGAAAATAAAAAATAGGAATTTTGTCAGACACAAAAACTGTTCAGACTGACGTATTCCCTTATTGACACACACAAAAGAAACAGTTTGTTTTACAACCACCTTATTGCCTTGAGAGAAACAATGTTTTCTAAACTCTGCAATACAAGACAATAATCAAGCACCAAGACGAAAGAGGGAATATACATTTTTATTAAATCAAATTACTTCAATGCTTCACGCTTTCCATTATGATTTGTTTCAGCAAATTAAGTAGCATTAGGAACGGTATTTCTTCAATAATCAACACCCTTGACTTCACACAGGACTACTTTAGTCTACCCACCATTACCACAGATTTGTAAAAGCGCTTACCTGTAAATGCTTACATAAATGGATTTTTTAAGTAAAACTGAATATATTTATCCTTGATTTCCCCATGATTTATGTGGATATTAATAAGCATGTTTAAACCAGTTTAGTTAGAAAAGACAGACACTTTGATCACTTATAAAAAGCCATTTTCCTACTAGTAAGCTGTGCCTCATTTGACATAATCTTCAAAATTTTAAGGGCAGGGGTCTCAGGGGGAGATTCACCAGTGGACAGACTTTTAATAATTTTTTATTGAATGTATTATTTTAAACCTAGGTTAAAGACAAATGATAGAGATCAAAAGCAGGCTACTTTATACTAGAACATCTACATAATTACTGCATATGCAGAAAAAAAGAACATGTGGGACGAGGAAATTTCAGCAGTTTTTACTTTCTAATCACCAAACTGAACACGCTATATTTCATGACAATAACAGATTCTACTTACAATAATAATTATAACCTTTCAAGAACAATAGAGCACAATGGTTTTCCTTATTCCTAAGCAATTATTTAGGAAGACCACTGCTAACTGAAAAAAAGGGAGAAAAAGCTGATATGTTTATTCTGGCATGACCTCAATATTTTTCTACTAATCTGTCAGCGGCAGGAATACCAGTAACGCACAGTTTGTAGTTCTGAAGTCTCTCGATTAGGTAGATCAATCTGGGAATTGTTCTGGTTTACAATACTTCTGAGATACATTCATATTTACTGGGAACCATGCCAAAAAGTTTTCTAGTTCACCACTATTCAATTAGGTTTGAGCATTTTAAATAAAACCACAAAACTGACCTTCCATGAGATTCACGGCTGCACTGGAAGCAGTTTTTTTTAGTCTTGGCTTCATTCAGGTGAAAGAGTCTACTGAAGCAGATCTAATTAACATGTATCAACAGTGTACAGAATATGTACTGCTACAAAAAAAAAAAAAAGGACTGAAACATTAGTGCTAAGAAGAATGTGGTCTCAGAAACTGACAGAAAAATCACAGAATCAAGGAATGGTTTGGGTTGTAAGGGACCTTAACAATCACCTAGTTCCACCCCCCCACTGCCATAGGCAGGGACATCTTCCACCAGACCAGGTGGAAAAACGCCAAAATATTAAGTGCGAGTGATCTCCTTACATGTCTCTATCAGTGTACATTTAAGCAACATTAAAAATTAACTCACGTAATCCAATATATTATGCCTAGATACAATTTTATGTATTAATATTATACATTCTCGTAGGGAGGTTTAAAATCTCACAATTACTGCAGTTAGTGAATTCATGAAGTTTCAGAGGCAAAAATCCTCTGAGAGGTTCCCAAGAGAAAATCCAGGAGCAGCCACTGAATGTGACACACCTGTTGAATAAGGCTGAATCAAAGGTAAGTGAACTTTCTGGTTTTCCAGTATGGCACATATACATCTGTCCTGGTGGCATCACAGTGTTCCTTCCAACAAATCTACCTCCTAATAAAACTTCTTCTAATGACATGTAATGTGACAACCCAATCCATATCTACAGCCTACAGATAACACGGCAACACAAACAGAAGAACTGCATTCAACTTTAGTTATATACCATTACTAAATTAGTGTGACACATTTAATAAGCTTCATTAAAAATGTTCCACCTAAATCAGCTAGCAGTATCTTCATATTCTAAAAACAGTGGCTCAAAATATTGAATGATTTCATGTCTCATAACTAACCAAATCATCACCACTCATCTCCTACTTTGTAAGCAATGCACACTGACATGTGTAACAAATTCACGGCAAGTCTACCCTGAAATCTACTTATCTGACCACCATTTCCAGTTTTGACAAAGACCTAGCAGAGGCAAGCCCGTCAATCAGTATGTGCTGCCAGTATGTGCTGCCTCTACATGAATGAGCTCCTGTGTGCTTAAAAATTACATTAGAGAAGGATCTATCAACTTTGAATACAGCAAGAACTGTAATGGCTCTGTAGAACACCAATAGCAGATACAAGCCAAATTCAAACAGAGCGGGAGGACTGAATCTCTGTGTAGTGTGCCCACACCATGTGATCCCTCCCAACAACTGCAGCTCATGAAGAGACGTCTGGACTAGTGTCCTTTTGATTTCCTGGGTAAGAAAGACAAAGACTGTCTCCTATTGTGCAGATACCAACCACAACAGTGGAAAATAAAATATACATTCTTTCAGCATGTTCCAGCACTTTCCTAAGCTGCTTTTTAAATTTTGCTCTTATTTCAGCTTCCCTCAAGTTTTCTACAGTAAGATCTTTTGGTCAAATCCTAAAGATCTCGACTTAATTATACAAAATAGGATATTTTTCAGAGTAAAAACTAAGCAAAAAGCAGGAATATAACCAGACGAATCCTCACCAGTCTGGCTGAAGCTAAGAAACAATGATGGCTCATTGGAGAAAACTGATTGTTGCCAACATTCAGATTGTTAAGCAAACCTAAATACCTTAATTTCTTGAACAACGGCCAAGTAAACCAACCAGAACAAAACCAACATATTTACTTTGACGGTGACACTCTTAAGACTATCCCCGTGTGGTGGGTTAGCCCTTGGCTCG
>NW_010129758.1:0-13194 GCF_000699245.1 Pterocles gutturalis | reverse complement strand
GAGATCTTTTCCAACCTGAATGATTCTATTCTAATTTATTACTCCAGGAAGCAAAAAGAATATATAGCTCTCCCTAGGCATCCTTCTCATCTTGAAACACAGAGAAATGTATTTTGAACTATTTTTGCTCAATATCTGTATGTTACAGAAGCAACACAAAGTGTGCTTCTTGCACTTTTTTAAATACTGAAATAATTATTTAATCACTTTATTGGAAAATGGTATTTTCAAGAGACTCAAGTGAGCAGTAAATTAAGAACTTACTTAAAAAAGATCAGGGATAATAATATGTGTAAAAAAGATAGAGGTTAAGCTTTGCACACTGTCAGCAAAGGGGAAGGACACCTTTGGAAGATACCTAAACTCATGCTGGCTGAACACAGTGGATCCCATTAAGACAGCTGTGGAGTCTGACTTCCTTGGGTCTTCTCAGAGCAAGTACGATGGCACAAAAGGCAGACCACAAAGCTAGTCAGCTCAGAATTTTTCTGATGCCAAAGTCATTGCGCATTGTCATTAAAAGTTTTCATAGACAAGCACAGTGACAAAACCAAGACACTTGAATTCAGTAATGTTATTTCTTTATAAACAACACATAATTTCATATATTTCCCTAGCTTTGTTTTAGACTTCTTTGCTCTTTGTGGCAATATGCAGTAAAAACTCCTGTATTGCTTGGAAAATTTTAATCTCTGCACATGGTAAAAGCAGAGTAGACTATTAGACCAAAGCCAAGAGATCCTCTCCTAACCAAACATGAGGGCTAAAATCTATTTACACTTTTCCTGTATGGGCAAACTTCAAAGTGCATTTTAACAGGGCAAGGATTATGACTTGTCTGTTCTTTGTAATTTTCCATTTTGGGCACCAGTGTATCAAGTGTGATTGCCCAAGGAATGGGCATTTCTTCTTGTGTGCCAATAAGTAGGGATGAAGATGAGTACAGATGGAGCACAAAACCACACAGGCAGATTAAACTCAGCAAAAAGCGAAGCTTTTGGTTTACATTTCTGGTGTCATGTGTATGGCATATACAGTTACCGGAAAGCACTGCGTTCCGTTGCGCTTACATCTTCTGGCTCCTGGCATGCAAATTCCCAGTTGCTCTTTCTTTAGCGAGTGATCTCCTGCTCTGGAGAAGGTCTCATCCCAGCAGTTCTCTGTTAGATTGTTAATGCCGTTCCCCCTGTGATGGGAATCGCCTTGGTTGGTGTTCCTGGTAGCTCAGCATGTCTTTTGTGGTCAAGGTTTTTCTTCAGTGCACAGCCCTCAAGAGTTTTTCAGGCTGGAGAACAAGCCACTGCTTTATGGAGAAAAGTCTGGGATTAATCCTGGTCCCTAAAAAGGTGACCAACCCTGTCTGGCTCTGTGCTGAGGGGCAAACCTGCTGTTTTGTTTGGTCTTTGATGTACTTAAAATCCTCAAAGCTTTTGGGACGGTCAGGCTAAGTCTTTACTTTTTCATTTAAGGGCATTTGTTAGGACATAATTTAAAATCTGCCATCATCAGTTATCTAAGTATCTCTTAAGATTGTGGGCATCATTTTGGTTTGTATGCAAGTTCTGGCATTTTTTTTGTTGTTGGTTTTGGGTTTTTTTAGAGGACGAATTATTTTATGGCTGTATTTGTTAAATGTCAGTGAGGATTCAGACAAGCACAGGGCATCTGATTAAAATTGTATGCTGAAAATGTTACTGTTCTTAGTCATCTACCCTAAAAATCCTGAGCAGCTGTATGACTGAGGCAGCAGTGTCCTGTCTGCATGCAGAGCAACTTGTGAACTGTTAGTTTTCAGCCTAGTGTGCTATGGTAAAGAGTGTATGTTTTGCAGGGGAAAAATGGAAGCAGAGCCATAGGCGATAGATTATTTCCTGGATGTTCATTTCAGCCCCTTCTGCGGGTTTGAAAACGGAGCATGTCATCAAAATGTATTGAAGGAAGACGTGGCTCAGGGATTTCTGAAACTGCTCTAGTCTTTGAATGGTACAGTGGCTTTGCATTTCTCCACATAACTTAATTGTTGAGAGAAAAATGTCTGTACCCTTCCTTCACTTTCCTGTTTCTGAAGCTGATATTACTGGAACAATGTGCTTTCACTTGTTTTGAGTGCATCTTGCACTCAAGAACCACCAGAATATGCACAAAAATTCAGTGTGATGAATCCAAGTGTTCAGACTTATTTGGCTGCCAGCACCAGGACAAAAGGATGCAGAAGTGTAGAATTCCGCTCTTCTGTGCTTGGAGTTTAAGTAGTTCATTATTCTGAAGGTAGCTTACAGTGAGATGAGGTCTACTCACAATAGCAGAAACAAAGTAGGCCTTAAGCTTCTCTCTTCTCTGAGTGGTGCTTTTTGTTATGATGTTTCATGATCTCAAAACTCTAAAAATCCTTTAAAATGGTGTTTGCAAGAGAGCATGAGACAGACTGCTGTTTAAAAATCTATATTCTGCTTATGACAGGTACTCTTCATCTGGCATCTGGAGTGATTGTATTGCTTCAGTACTGTTTCCCAGAAGCTTTTGAGCAGCTTCCTGAGGACTGTGGTCTCTTTGATGGACAAAAACCTACAGTTTTGGAGTCCCGCGATGTTAGTGACCTACCAATGCGGCTGAGGGGCCACAAAAGGCAAACACTGCCTGTTGTATTTGGAGCACCTCAGGTTTGCTTTTCTTAGGTATATGGCTTTTTGCAGATTCTTCCAGATCTATAGCTAACTAATAATTTTGTGTGGACTGCCCACAATTTCTTTTTTTTAAGCGTCTGTATCTCACTGATAAATTATGCTTTTTCAACTCAGAAGCCTTTATTGTATGGGTTTCTCTTTCTTTCTTACTAATGTATGTCTGGGTCTTTCTGCTCTTTGTTGTAGATGTCTCCTGTCCTATTCCCTTTTAATTCCATATGTTCTTACACCGCCCTCTGTGACTGTCTCCTTGTGCCGTGCATTTGACGTCAGTCTCCTGGTGCAGTTTTTGCAACGTTTTTTGCAGAGTGCTGGAATCTCTCTGTTAAATGTTGCCTGGTTTTGTGGAACCTCCTGCATTATCATGACACATTCGTATGCTTGTGTGGCTGCTACCTTTTTTTTTTGCTTCCTAATATGTTGTTTTTATCAATGCGTTTTATGATAGGTGGTGTTAGCAGCAAATGAAATGTCAGAGGAGAAGATAACCGAGGAACTCCGCTTAGTGCTCACACTGACAGTGAGTGAAGCAAAGGGCCTGGAATTTGATGATATCCTCCTCCTTTACCACTTTTTCATAGGCTCATAGGTATTTCTAATTCTTTCATCTTTTCTGCGGGCTTCATGGGGCTCGGCAGGGGGGGGTATTAGTCAGAACGCCCTCCTCGTTAGTATAGTGGTGAGTATCCCCGCCTGTCACGCGGGAGACCGGGGTTCGATTCCCCGACGGGGAGGCAGTGTTACCTTTTACGTCCGCGCAGCGCTCTTTTGTTCCTCCTCCCGCCGGACCCCTGTCCGCAGCATGGCCGCGAGGGGGGGAAGCGATGGGGAACGGCTCCATTTTAGGGATTCCCGTCCCCTCGGTTAATGCCCGCGCTGCTCTGCTGGAGGCCCCCGAAGCCACCCGCCGACGCGCTCTTTAAAAAGAGCGGGCGCGGGAAGGCTGCGGCGGCGGCTGGAGCAGTCCCCCGCAGGGGTTCCACGCGCGGCGTGTTCATGAGAGTGCGTGAGCTGCGTGCGCGCGCAAAAAAATTCTCACATTGGCCGGTTAGCTTAGTTGGTTAGAGCGTGGTGCTAATAACGCCAAGGTCGCGGGTTCGATCCCCGTACGGGCCAAGGAATAATTTTTTTTATTTGAGATGAGGAGATCGTTGTTTTTTATTGAATTTTCCTTTTAAGTGTAACACAGAAATGAATACCGTAGCCCCCAAAGGGAAGCCTGACTTGGGCGATGGGAGGGCAGCAAGTGTGAGCCGGCCGGGCACAGCCCCTCTACCCCCTGCATGGACACCAGGGCAGCCACCACCCACAGGCCAGAAACACAGCAGAGGTGAGGTCGTACCATGTCCTAGTGGGAAGCCGAGCACCGATCACCTTACTTTTTGTTAGAATAGTGGTAAATATTCCCACCTTTCACGCGAGACAGGCGGGTTCGAATCCATGACAGGGAGGAGATGTTGCCTTTTTCTCAGCTTGCTTCCCCCCGAGGTGGATAAGGAGTACCTGACCCCCCGCCTTGCTTTTCCCCATGGGGTTGTTGATGATGGTCATGCCGAGCCCCGGGCTGGGAGTGTGGTGAAGTGGTGTTTGGAGTATGTGAGGGGAACACTCAACAGCCTTCCTGGCAAAGGAGGTAGCCCAAGGCAGGTTGCTGTCCTGTCTTGAGCACAGCTGAGATACACAGTTCTGAAAGATTTTATCCTCAAAATGGACAGCCAGCCTTCCACTCTCATCAGGCAAGAGTGGGACCCCAACCCAGAATGGCCCAGTTACGGATCAGTCAAGTCATGCTACTGCAGCAGATTATGACACACTTTCCCTTTCTCAGGTCAATGTAGATAGCCTCACAATACACATAGTTAAGTACCACCTGAAAGCAGACTTCAAGGTTTAAAATCATATCAAAGATTCCCTTTATTCTTTAAAAAAATATTTTCAAAACACCCCAACGTTTTCTAGGAGCAAACAGGGCTCTTTAGGCACAGGTAATGCTTTCATTTCACTGGAAGGACATTTCACAGTAGTTCATCATTTTGCAGTCAAACTAATTGGTTGAGAAAGTTCTTAAGCATGCACAGTAGTCCTATGAGGGTAGTGCCAGTCCTTCACAAGGCAACAGCAACATGGGGTGATACCAATAGCTGATCAATCTTAAAGAATTAGTTCATATATTTGCAAGTTATAACAAGTCTACAGCATTATTAAGGCATGAGGTAAGAGTATAAATAGCTCTACTAAAATGCCATGCAACAGCAGTTTGAATGAGCTGGTTTGCAGGCATTCTTGTTCTTTCATAATGGCTCAGTGTAAGCAATCCATCTTGTTCACAATCCGTGTCAGTGTACCCAGTCTTTGGGATTGCGCAGAACCTCCAGGATTTCTGCTTCTTTGGAGCTCTCTGGAGGAATGTGCATGTACTCCCACCTGCAGGGAGAGGGGAAACTCACTCAACTGCCCAGCTGGCTGCCACCTCTCCTGCACCAGGCTGTGTTTGGAGTTGAGTTGCCTCTTCTGAGAATGCAAAACGACACACACTGTTGATACTCTCACATCAGGTAGACAGATATGGCTACAAATCATTAAGTTTAGTAAAAATAATAACACTGGGAAGAGACAGGAGAAATGTTAGCTTGATGTTTTTCCCAACTTCTGGAAAGGCTGGAAGAACAAAAAAAAAAAAAAGAGCAATGTCCCCTACCCTATAATCCATGCAGGTTTATTTGCAAAGATCTTTTAGCAGTCTCCTGTGACACGCTGGTGTCATGAGGAAGACAAGCCAAAAAAGAACCCAGACAAAAGAGAGCGAGGACATGAGTCCTAGGGGAAATCACCAGCTTCAAATTTTATGATTTGATCCCGATGCAATATTTTCAGCCACCCAGGGCAAATTTTTCCAGAAGCTGGACTGGAAGCACTACAAGTCCTTGCTGAATCTTGGTTTTAAAAACAAAGTTGATGAGAGACCACTTTTTATTGGAAAGGCAATTAAGAGGCATGACAGAGAAGAAAAGTGTCAGCAATCACAAATGGATGGGTACAACCTTTTTAATTTTTTTTTTCTCCCAGGGAAGGACCAATTCATGCTGTTAAGTGAGCTATTTATATTGATGAAAACAAGCAAAACCAGGTCATCCCAGCAATGAAATCAAAAGGTAGGACCATGACACACCATCTAGTGTTGGCAGTGGGATGAAGCTATATGGGATGACCAGACTGCCTTCACGATTAACGGGTATCAGGCAAAGGCCAGTTATCCTAGTGGAGGGAAGTCACTAATGAAGTCCTATGAAATTCATGATAGGGCCTGTGCTACTCAACATATCTAAAAGGAACTTAAAAAGGGGCATAAACAGTAAATGACAGTTTATTGATATTGCAAGATTAAGCAAGATTGGTTAAAACCTAAAAAGGCATCTGAAAAATGTTGATATCGAACCAAGGAACTGAGCAATAAAATGGGAGGTGAAATTCACTGTTGACTGACCTAAAGTGATGCACCCAGAAAAAAGTTACATACATGTTGAGAGACTGAGTTAAATTTTATTGCCCAGAAAACATCTTAGCATCATAGCAATTCTATGAAAAAGCCAGCTCAATGCTTAGCAGCAGTCAAAACCAGCAAACAGCATATTAAGAATTATGAAAGCAATAATTACCTAAAACATCATTGTGCCACTGTATGAGTCAGCAGCACACCTGCATCTTGGATACATGTACGTAGCTTACGTTGCCTGTTCCTTATCCCCAGTTCAGAAAGGGCATAGAAAACTTAAGCCTAGAGAAAAGTGGCAAATGTAATCAGAGGTATGGATGGAACAGCTACTGTACAAAGACTAAAAAGAGGGGGACTCGTCAGCCTGGAAAACGGACAATGAAAAAAACAGAAGCCTGTAAAATAAGAACTGTTATGGAGAAAATGAACAGGAAGAAAAACTGTTACTCACTGAAAAGTCAAATGAAGTGATCAGGTGCGAGTAGAAAACAAAGAGGTACTTTTTCATACAACACTCAGTTAACTGTGGAACTGCTTACCACAGGCTTGTCAGGACTGCCACAAGCTCACATGGTTTCAAAGAACTACTAAAAAAACCCCACAGAGCAAGCAGGAGAAATCTATCAACAGGTACTAAGAACAAAAAAAACAACTTTATTTTCTTTGGTCAGAAAATATGTAGGCTGTGTTCTAGATATTTTTGTCATTACTGCCAACTGCACAAGTGCAGCAGACCAGAGAAGCATCTGCATATATTTGGTTAGTTCTTGGATCAAGTATGAACTAACCACTGTTAAAGAGACTGGACACCAGGACAGAGCTTTGATTTAATTCTAAAAAGTATTTTAATAAGAACAGTGCCTACCTGCAACTCCACATAGCTATAGCCTTACCTTGCAGTCAGTGGCAGAGACATAAGAATGCTTTCAATTCTTGATCCTGGTGTCAGAAGGCCAAACTTTGTACCCCTGTCATAAACCAAGTTGAACTCCACGTACCTATGGGGAGTGAACAGACACAACAAGAAAAACAAGCTTATTATCAAAGTTACTTGTGCCTTCTTCAACTAGCAGACACCAAACAAAACCAGCATGTCTTTCTGCTGTGTTGGGTGTCAGAATGAACCTTGGCTTGGGGATAACTGTTCTCTAGCAGACTCTGCAGCAGAATGCAAGTGTGACCTTGCAACTCCACAAAGCACAAGAAGTAACAGATGAGAGCAGACCAACTACTCAAGGAGAGCATTCTGCATGGTGCTCTACTAGCTTATTTCTCCCTGGCTTCAACCCTGCTGGAAAGCTTGATGCCAAGTTTAGCTTGGTTATGCTAATACTCCTTTTTGTGTTGGTGTCAGACATAAGAGGAGCCTTAAAGGAACTGGAAGTGACCACGGGAAAAACTCTACTGTGCAGTCCTCCATGCTGAAAGATGCATAAGCAGCAATGTCAGAACAATTTTCTGTTTCTTGGGGTGAGCGGAAAATCAGCAGAAGTCAGACAGCTTCAGAGTGCTGGCTGGGACTTTTAAGTGCCATAATAGACAGTTTTCTGCCCCCGGCATAGGAACAGAGCAGTGACAATTCAGCAGGGGTTATCTTAGTAACTAGTACTGAGGTCTTAGTACTTAACAGAGGCACAGGAAGGGAGAAGCGCTTATCTATTTGCAGCAATAAGAGCTTAGCCTAGCTCAATAACCTACAAACAGAACCAGGGAAATACCCAGACCTCATGAGCTGGTCCTGGCTACAACCTAAAGAACCTTAGCAGGATACTGAAAAGCCAACACTCCCAGAACAGTCCCACCAAATTAAGCATATGTGCTTATTTGAATAATTGCTGCAGGCCAGTGATCTAAACTTGAATCTTATGCCTCCTCTATGCCATTCTCACAGATTTCTCTGCAGAAGAGCCAGAAACTGAAGACTCCCCAGTTCTGCACAAAGCACATGTATTCTCATTTCTCCATATGCTTACATAATCACAGGACACACAGAAAGGAGTGCAACTGTATCTACCAATGTACTTAAGCTTTTGCAGCATTAACAGTTGTTCACGTTAATAAGCATCCTCAAAAGTCTTTAACTTACAGTGACTTTGGACTATGCCAGAAAAACAAAACCCCTGCGTATCTTTATTCCTTTACAGAGGTCACTGTGTCCTCATTTCAATGCTGAGATCAGTTAGAATAAATATATATGTAAGAAGCTGAGAGTACTCTTGGGTACAGTTATTCCATGACTTTCTCGGGTTTAACTTCATTACTGAATAGGAAACAACTCCCTCACCCTTATGCTCCCCATGTCATGGGGCAGTCCTATATCCCACATCACTGGGCTGCGAGAGTGGCGGGTATTCAGGACACAAAGAACACACGCGCTCCTTTGCCTGTTACAAAGCAGCAGCTTCTCTTGGTTTTTGAAGGAGTTGGAGAGAAACTGTGGCATTTTGTATGGGTTGCTTGTGCGGCAACGTGGGAGAGTGGGGGATACAGATGAGGGTGAGCTACTACCTTCTTTGCTCTCTCCCCAGGAATCTGGCATTGGATTTAAAAAATAGTTCTGTGCACAAAAGCGTTGAAATTCTCTGTCAGGCTTTAGAGCGCTTACGCAAACTTAGTGCACACCACATCAGGACATGAACCCTGAAACCATGAAGAACTAGCTCATTTTTTTCTCACCAGCATAATCCACCTCCCATGTATTCTTTTGCTCCTTCAGTACTCACCGTCCTCTCCGAAGCTGCTGCCACAGCTTTTCCTCTGGTGTGAAGGAGTCATGGCAGTGCCTTTTCACAATGGGAATGTAACAAGGCACAACAGCTTTGGCACAACTCTTCACAAACTGGAATACTTCCTCCTTGGAGGGAGAATCCACATCGTCAAAGAATATGCCTCCAATCCCTCTTCGCTCGCCACGGTGCTTGATGTAGAAGTAGTCATCACACCTAGAAGAGGTAACATACAATTATTAATATGATCCACAATGTTCAAATAAATTAAAAGAACTCCAAACAGCTGTGCGGCACAGGATAGCACTAGTGAAATATTGATGAGAAGTCAGTTCCTTGCAGTGCCAGGTGCCACTCTGTTATCACTGACTGCTGAGAGCCAGGATGTTACAGGAGCATCTAGAAAGCACTCCTGTGTTCACTTGTAGTAAGAGCTTTGATTAAACAGTCTCTGCGAAGCTGCACATCACCGCACAGTCACTGAACACCTACCACTCAAAACACCATGGCAGGTGCTTCCATGTAGGGTGATCCAATCCATATCCTCTACCTGTGAGGAGAAGGGACACCTGATCTCAAAACTTTACCCTAAGAGCTCTTTCTAGATTTCACTCATAGAATTATATATAAGCCCAAATTATTTTTACAGCTTTCAGATGAACTCAAAATGATCTTGGAAGATAATTTCTTTATTCTTTTTGCCATTCTTGTGAAATAATTAGTTTTCTGCATCAAAACTAAAAGAATCTAAAAACACAAGACCAGATAGGAACACCAGCGTTGCTTAAGGAAAAAAATCAGAAGTGCGGCAGCCTTCCTTGGAAAAAGGCTTTTTAACAGTTAAACTTGGAAGTCATTCTAGCAGTGGCTTTTCATGGCTCCTGTTCAAGTTTACAAAGGAGTACAGTGCAGCTTATCCTACAACAGAGAGGCAATTAATTTCTTTTGCACTTACTGGGAGTACGTAGGTGTGCAATTACTTTAAATTAGCTGATTCATTGTATCCATGCCCTGCCTTGCTTATAGTTGCTTGCTTGGGCAGCCATGCCTTGCAAGTCTTCACACGGGGGACAAACGGAAGCAGAAGCAGAAACCATCAACAGCAAGGAAAGCCTTCCTTCCTTAAGGACTACTTTTCCATGCATTTATCCACCCACATCTGGTGTTCTCCAGCAATATAAATGGTATGGCCATAGTGGGAGAGATGTGGAGATGTAACAGATAACGTAAGCTATTTTTTTAATTCACTAGGATGATCAGCTTTTTTTTTTTAATAGCAGCAGAAAGAGTTAGGAAAAAAGGCTGAGTGAGGAATGCAAACGAGAACAAGCCTGACAAAAGCTTTAAAGCTAGATCAGGAAGACAGTGTGGTAAACATAACAAGAGCTTTTGACAAAGGTGGGAAAAGGGGCAACACTAATTAGTAAAGCTCAGAGGAGATTCACACTGTTCTGTCAGGGAGAACCACATGCCTCTCTACACAGCTGCTACTTTACAGCAAACACTCCTGCTCAGACTGAGAAAGCTGCCTTTGTCCATGGAACACAACTAGTCCTTCCTGAGCTGCCCTCAGACTAAGAGCAGGCATCCTTCTCTCCAACGCCCTTGCAGCTGGCATTGATAGACTACTTTTGCTGCAACCTGACCATTAAGACAGACACTCTGAACTACCATGCAAAAATTCCTCAGAGAACAAGACTGTAGTCTCAAGGTTGTGTAAGATGTGCATCTCCACTAAGTGGTTCACACTCGCGCTACAACACCCACTTTATCTGCTGTCCTCAGACAAGACCTGGTAGTTTACAAAAGAGTAACCACTCCTTCCTGGATACCACAGCTGGTAGCAGATAGGATTATCGGACACAGAGCAGCAAGCCCCCACTGAACAGTGAAAGATCCCATCACCTGTATCTCTCAGTTCAAGAAGAGCATTCAAAGTTTGCATCTTTAGAGAATATGCTGCTGAACGCTCAGTGAATGTGTCACTGGAAAAAAAGTACAGCTCCATCAAAATTATGAAGCTTCTACATTAAGGACAAGCAAGCTCCTTTACCTACCTAGGGAAAAAAAAAAAAAAAGGTAATAAAGGTTAAACTGAAGACAGAAAAATTCGAGTGGGATTTTCAGAACTGCAGTGCTGGCTCACACTAAAGTCATGCACATTTATCATAACATGTACATTTCACAGTACAGAGAATTAGTGCCAGTCCATGGGGCACAAGTCTTGTCCTAGTGGAGCCTGTTCACCCAAGTGGATCTCTCCCCACTTACCATTTCTTGTACTTGGGATACAGCTTCAGATCGTGCTTGTCACAGGCTTCTTTCAGAGTCTTGTGAAAATGAACAGCGTCCTCTTCATTCAGGTAAGTTGGAGTGAGGTCAGTCCCCCCACCAAACCACCACTGTTTAGTTCCTATAGGAGAGGGGCAAGCAGCAACGTTTTCTTTTTTAAGCTTCCAAACACAAATACTTTGCTAGTGGTTCACCAAGAACTAACAACTACTTTTACAATACAAAACAAAATAATTATTCAGTGGTGTTCCTAAACATCGATCAAGAAAAATTTGAGTTCAAGGTAGTGCAATGACCAGGGACTTCAGGAAAACATGAAACAAATGTCAAAGCAGTGAAAACCATTTGTTCAGTATTTTGGACCGCTGACCCTGACTACAGGATATCGATTTCACAAGACAGGCTAGCAACTCCTATTTAAGAATCCAGAAACATTTTACTGCATGCCAAAAAAGGGAACATCATTATTAAATCTAGGGAAGTAATTGACTAGAAATTATCCATAATGCTCTGGCAAAATAACTGAAAGAAATCTTTGAGCTTCTGACAGTACGCACACTGTCACAAGGTACAGACGGGCTCTCAGCATTAGACCACCTTGCCTAGAGTCCTGCTTCTGACAGCAGCAAGTTGCAGAAACTCAGGGAAAAATGGCATAGTGCACATAGAGAGCGGTGTTTCTGACAGCATGTCCTCCCAGCTTCTGAGACAAAGGTACATCCTGACCAGAATGCTTATCAGTCCTCACAGACCTTTCTTCTACTCAATTCTACACTTGCTTCTTTGAACATGTTTTACACTTGCTTATAACCTTCTACAGTTTAACTTAAGTTTGAAACCTCTGTTGTATGCTGCAAAAAAGTAAACTGCAAGCACCTTTACTGTACCAGATGCATGCATCACACTGATCTTACAAATGGACAAACAAAGGCCCAGAGGTTAAGAGATCCAGCGCTACACAACAGCCTCTTGGCACAGCTGTGAACAAACCTGGGCTGGTTTGTAACGCCTTACCCTAGCCATGCGTTCACGCCTCCATCATACAGAGTCATGCATTTCATACATACTTCACTGGATTATAGTTCTTACCATCTGCTTCCTCAATTTCAAAGTATCTGTAGTTGAAGTGCATGGTTGGAACATGAGGGTTCTTTGGATGGATAACAGAGCTCACACCCATGGCGCAAAAAGGCAGTTTTCCTAGATAAAAAGATTCACAGAAAAAAACTTTAGGTTTTTCAAATAACTTAATTTATAATCATTTAAGGAACATGACTATTTTTTTTTCCTTAAGTTCCACTACAATAAAATTTCTCATGTTGGGTCACCATAACTATTAATCAACGTGCAATTTACTTCTCATCCACGCACTTCCTAACTAAAACATTTTCTTGGTATTTGTCCTAAAATGCAACAATACATTAGAGCACCTGTGACATGAAGATCACTCAAAACATCACTCCCAGTCCTCAGAGTCACCCTTTGCTACACAAGCGTGGGCTGAATCCTCTTTAGCCTTCAGGTCTTTCTGGTTCTCTCCCTCCACTGCTTTAGCAGGTAACTCCTGTGCTGCTTCACCGCTGAGCTATGGCGTCGTTATTGAGAAACAACCTGTGCCTGCAATGCGCTGCTTAAAGCAGCACGACAGGGGAGAAGCACTCTTGATATCTAAGGATACAAAAGTCCACCTGCAAGGCTTACTGGTTAGAAACCACCGTGACACAAATGAGCATGGACCAGCCTAGCCTTCCCCACGACCTACTCAAAGGACAGACTCTGCTTCCAGAGCACCCCCATGGGAACACTCGGTGCAGGCACCCGCTCCCCCACCCACCTCCCCGCCGCACACCTCACCATCTTTGGCCTTCAGAGACTTCCCTCTGCTTCGCATCTGCCGCGCTGCCTCCTCGGACAGATGCCCGAACACGACGGACACGTTCACACCCGCCTTCTCGAACACCTCGCCGTCCTGCAGCACACAGCTGATGCCGCCTCCACC
>NW_010129757.1:22087-39163 GCF_000699245.1 Pterocles gutturalis | reverse complement strand
TAGTTACAGGCCTCCAACTAGACTCCATTTAAAGGAGGTTGGGTTGCTTTCCTGTGCAGGGGGTGTTGACAGGTAATACCGATGCAGGTTGTCATCGGTTCTGGGGAGTTATAGTTACTTTAACTGCTGATAACGGGGCAACAGGCTCATTATCCTGTCCTGCTCATATCTAGTTCCTTCTACTGTCTCTGGACGTACTAGGATCTCATTATATGGATTTTGCATGCACACCTTGCACAAGTCATTAGTATGTTGTCCTCCAACATTTGCTGTCTGTTCTCCCACATCTTTCTTCAAGATACCTATCTTACGTGTTCTGCAGTAACCTGCTGTTTAGGCAAGCGAAAGCGTATGCTGCTATTGCCCGGTTTTGAAATGTCTGTTTTTCTGGCTGCTTAAGAGGTCCATGTGTGCTGATGGACCAGATGTTTGCCTGATTGTTGGGCTGTGGAGGCACTGAGCGAATAAATATCTTTGTGGGCGACATGGAGTGTGAGGTTGAGCTACGCAGTGTTTTAGCAGTTGTCTACTGATGGATGTTTTTTCTTTATTTAAGTCTAACTATTGGTATGCTGTCTTTTATACTTGATACTTTCCGTAGTACTTAATATAGTAGTTAATACTTGTATGTGTAATTTAACATTACTTTCCCTCCTTGAATTGACTAATAGTTCACCAATTCTGTAATACTAGAAAGCAAAAATCTGTCACAAACTATATTTTAATGTAAGGTGCTATAAGAGTACTTAGTAGCATTTTTGAATTTTCAACATGCTAAGAGCATTGTGTGAAATACAGGTGCCCAGTGTAGCAAATGTTCAGGTGCTACCACTATAAAATCATATTCTCAAAACTATGTTCAAATTCAGTTATGTAGTTATCTTACAAAGTACTGCTAAACAGAGCAGCTCAATATTTCAGATAATTCAAAGATGCTAACTTCAAAAATGTTTTGCAGTGGAGTAAGCTGCTAAAATACTTCCTAGATAATATTTTCTAAGAAGAATGCCATCTTTCTTCAAATGAGTTACATTATTGCATCTTCTAGATTCCCATCTACGTATGACTCAACTTTCTTCCGTGATACAACTGAGCTTAAAAAATGCATTTTTAACTAAAAACTTGATAATGGAAAAAATAAATACAAGATTATACCTGTTATTGGATAAGAGTAAATCCCAATAGCTTGGTCTTCTGGCTTTTCAAACTTGCATAAATTTTTCTCTCAGAGTAACAGGAGGGAAGTAAGCTGCACTATGAGAAATCCTATGTCTTACAGATACCCTCCAAACTTCTGAGCGCATTCTTGCTTCTTTGGTTTTATTGCCTGTTTTGATGGAGCATGGGGCAGGGAGCTGGGTCTGTTCTGCAGAGCAATGTAGAATTTTTGAGTTGCATGTCAACCGTAGCATTGGGAACACACTTTATTTTCCTGTGAAAGGAAACATTTGTCCTTCTAAGAGATTAATGGATGGAAAATAATAAAAACAGTTATTAGATTGCATACCTTCTGGACTGATAAGGTATACTTTGTGATACCTAATTAACATTATTGACAGAAATGCACTTCTGCCAGTATAACCGATACAAATAGTTTTTTGTGTGTTTTTTTTTTTTTTTTTTTTTTCTGGAAGAGCTGTCCCAGTGGTTGATCACTTGGGTTCATACTTCTGGCTAATTGTGGTGATAGATGAGGTCCAAACAGCTAGAAAGTAAAATGTAAATAAATTGCAAAGTTGCTTTGTTTAAACAGGGGCTGAATTTAAAAACAGGTATTTGCTAGAAATAGAAGGAGGATCTTTTTTGATAGAAAAGAGAAGAGGCTGTAATAAAGAGGAAAGAAAGCTTCCAATATTTGAAAGGCAACTTGGTGTTAATCCTTCAAGAGGGAGATTATACTAAGTGACCTCTAGAGGTCTCTTCCAAGTGATATTTCTGCAATTAAACAGGACACTTTAGAAATTTCTTGCTTGTGTAAAGTGAAGAGAAATTTAAGAATTAAATGTACAACAGAAAGGATGAGTTAATTTTATTGCTAGTTTTATTTAACCTCTGTATTCTTGTCTGGCTAGTTAAGGTTGCACACCTAAACTTTTAGTTTACTGGCCTGACTGCAAATGTGATGATTTTAAAAATCTGACAGATGCGTAGGTTGAGAAAAAGAGATTGATATTTTAGTACCAAAGAAATATAATATGTCTCTGATGAGTTAAGAATTATTAGGTTTTGCCTTGAAAAATATGTATTTCTTCAGGCAGTGTTTGCAGCTTGTTTTAAAAATTAACATGGTTATAAAAAATTACTGCGACTAATTGATGTATTTTACTTCCACAAAATCAAAGTTTGGTATATTAGGGACTTTACACTCTTCTTTTAGAGAGTTGTTTGACACAGAGCCTGTTTACATTGTTTATAGAGCTTTCAAGAGTATATATAGCATATAGCTTTGAAGAGCCTTCTGAATTTTGACAAACAAGAATTCTTGATTTTCTTCTTTTTTTAAGAGCATGATCAGAATACTGTGAAGAGTTTTGTAAATGCTTAAATGCAAAAGTTACATGGGCAGTGTGTACTCCTGCAAGCCTCATTTGTATGACTGTCACATATTCTGCCTTTGAAATTGAACCTTTGCCATTCACCCAGAATGTAGGATTGGGCCATTATTTAATCTAAGGCTGCAGTTTTTTTATTTCTGTGGAGTTCGTCTTTTTTACACTATGCTGACCCTTTTCAATTTAAGTTTATAATTTCAAAATGCTTAAATGGCAAGTGGGGGAAAGACAGACTATGTAAGAAAGTCTTTTAATGTTTTAAAAGCTGTTTAGTATTTCCATATGAACCCCTGCCTGCTGATTTAAAAAAGCACTAGGTATTGAATGCATTTTTTTTGTGATTTACTGGCAAAGTAATAACAGTTGGTATACTGCTTAGAGAGTAAATTTACCAAGTTCCATTTTCAGTTGTTCCTTGGTTTAAGTAAGTGAAAGTCTTGGAGATGGAGTGTGGGGAGGAAGGAAAGATAAAACCCCAAATGAGGTTGAGGTGTTCACTTCAACTTATGTAGGTGAGTCAAAATTATGATGAGTACCACGAGAGAGAAACAATTTGAAAATTTTGGTTTTTTTATTTCACTACCTGCTTTGTTATAGGTTGTATATGAGCAAGAAGGAGTTTTCATTCATTCATCCTGTGGAAAAAATGATGACCAGGACAGCTTAATATCAGGAGTGCTACGTGTCATAGAAAAGGTATTTACAGTTATAGAAAATTTGTGTATTTGTTGGTGAAGCATGTAATGTGTTTGGCAAATCTTAAGTGTCTCTTTAAGTATAGGTTTTTGTAAATGAACAGACATCGCATAATGTTTGACGTCGTCTGCATCGTTTATATATGTGTGTGTAAATTGTACCATAATCATACCATGAGTAAATAGGAATATGTACTTTGTTGTGTAGTATTGAATTTTTTTATTATTGTTTGTATTACAGGAAAATGAAGTAATAGTAGACTGGAGACCACTGGATGATACTTTGGATACTTCTAATATCCTCTGTGCTGGAAAGGTGTGTTAGTTATCAGTGTTCTTCATTCTGTGTTTCCAGAGATTTAGTGTTAACTTATGTGTAGATGATTTCATAACTGGAAGCAAAATCTGTTTATGTGGTTATCATTGGTATTAAAAGCTACGTGTAGGAATCACATTTGTAGGCTGCAACCCAGTTCAGGTTGTTGTGATACATGCATGTGTAGGTAACTGTATTTAGTTTTTGCTTGGTTCATATATAAAATAGAAGGGGACTATCTGTATGAATAGTAAAGACCAAATGAGTGTATCATGATCACTGGTCCCCCTGAATCTACCATGTTGTAGTCTGGTGATTCACTGTTTGTAATTAGATTCAAAACAGAGGTACTGTTCTAATGCAAAATAAAAATAGAAGTCTATGGAGGTTCCAGTATCCAGTGATATGTGGTATTTAAGCAGTAATAAGAGGATGTGACTAGAGAAGATTTATGTTTTACGTTTAAATAAAGAAGTTTGTTATGTTGGTAGAGTCTGCAAGAGAAGCTAGGATATTTTAGTACCATGTTGAATTTATTAAATAAAACCTCTTTTTTTCTTCATCTTAGTCATAAGTCCGAATTCCCTGTTTTGAACTGTATTGTGTTTCTTAAGATTTTAATACTACTGATTCTTTTAATTTGTGAAAATTAAGATGCTTATTCTTGTTGAATCTGAGAAATGAGCTCAATTTTCATGCCTTGTGTTTTTTGATAGTCACTTTTTTTTTTGCTCAGGATTCCAGTTCAGTTGTGGAGTGGACTCAAACTCCTAAAGACAAATGTTCCCGAGGAGCAGACCGTCCAAGTAGTTATGAAGCAGAATGGGACATGGTCACCACAGTCTCTTTTAAAAAGAAACCTCATTCAAATGGAGGTATTTAAAAAATAAGTATGGGGGATTTTGTTTTGTTTTTTCTTTATCCCAACTTGTAACTGAAGAATTGCCTTTTACATACAGTAAATTGATTTTATCTTGAATTGAAAAGCTGATAGTCATTTGTGGTAAGAGGTGAATGTCTGGGTGTGGAAAAAATTCACAATGGAATAGCTGCTGCCCACCTGCCTCCAATCTAATTTTTTCTTTAAGTTGCTAGAGAATTGTATTGAAAATAAATTTTAAATCTAACTTCTTGTTGTGATGTAGCAGTTTTATCTGCATTGGGCTCTTGCTTTCCTTCAAACAAAAGTAATTTGAACTAGATGTGTTAGAAAGGAAAATGAAAGAAGTGGTTTACTACTCAAATGCCTTTCTGTACTGCAACAGCAGGGGGAGATGGAACATGGTAGTACATGGGTCTTTTTATGTGATCTTTTTTACTTTGTCAAAATGAGTTTATAGCTACATAATTCTTGTTATAGTGTCTCAGTAGATACGTTGTGAAAAAAGTGGGAGAGAAAGGACAGTGATTCTCAAGTAATCTTTTTTCTCTGAATCTCCCGTAGTATTTTTCCTTATGATACTTGTGTTCCCTGTATTATTTCTCAGCCTATAACTGGGAACCATTGTGCTTGTTTCATCATATCTGTGATGGTTTTAAATGTCATCTATGAGTGCAGGGTTTGGACTTAAGATTATGAATGTTTTTGGATAAAGCACAATCCTTGCTCCTAGAATGCTGTGTTTGAGAGGAGCTTTTAGTGCTAGCATGATATAAAGCTAAAACCAGCATCTCTGTCAGGCATAGGATGGTTTATTGCATCACTGGTTTGTATTGATTTTCCATCTTCAGATATCAGAGTACATTTTCATCCAGAGTGAGTGTCAATGAGCACTACTGACTTGCATTATACTCTTTGCACTTCTTGCTTATTTCCAGTTGCTGTAATTTGGTGGGGGCAGGCCAGGGGATGTGCCAGATTGTGTCCAGGCATGCTGGCCATTTTCTGTCCTCTGGTAAAGTAAAATTTAATCCCTTCTCTTTGAATGTATACGGTCTTGTGCAGAGCGTGTACGTGATTGCACAGCATGGGAGAGAGAGGTGGGTGGGGAGATTTTCAATTTCTTCTCCCTTACTTTGTCAGCAATCTTACAACATGTGGCTACCACCATGTGCAATATATAGCATACAGCGTGGTAATGTGTATCATGTTTAGTTTGAGTAAGTAGTAATACCTGGTGGAGATGCTGGTGTGATTCAGCTTGCTGCTGGAATTTGAATCAGCAGTTGTACCTTTAACTGCTGTATCACTTTTACAAACTGTAGGCACAGCTTTAGGGGAGCAGTCTAATGGACTTGCTCATTATTTTACAAGTCTGTAGAAGATGAGGAGGCACAAAGAGAAATCTAGAAACAGCAGTTAACAGTAGTTACGGTATACATTTTATTATCAGAATGAATGCTGGGCTTTGTGTTTTGGTTTTGTGTTTATTTTTTAGGAACAGTAATAGATATGCATTTGTAATCTCCAACACTGGAAGTCAAACTAAAATCATGTGGTAATTTTGTTTTTAAGATGTTACAAGTCATGCAAATGGAGAAAGCAAGTGGTCGTTCCTGTTCAGTTTGACAGATCTGAAATCAATCAAACAAAACAAAGAAAGCATGGGATGGTCTTATTTGGTGTTCTGTCTGAAGGATGATGTGAAGCTTCCAGCTCTTCACTTTCATCATGGAGACAGCAAACTATTGATTAAATGCCTTGAAAAGCATGTTGTGCTGAATGAGTAAGTATCAGCTAACTTAGTTCTGATTTAAAATACAGATTATTGGTTTACTTTTTTTAATTTCAGATTAACACTTCCTAATGTTTTTTCAGATTAACACTTCCTAATGTATTTTCTTGCCCCTTTTTTATTAGTAAAATCAATTTTCAAGGTGACTGAAGCTGCAGTTTCACCCATGTATTCGGAATGTAGGCTGTTGGATCCATTTATGAACTGGTTTGGAGTCTGTTGAAGTTATCAGCTCAGTAGCTCCCTCTAGTGGGTACAGAAGCTTCTCATGAACCCTCTGTGTAAAGTTAAATCCTTCTTCATTAACCACTTCTGTTAAATGGGATAATTTGTGTTAATATTTGTGATCTTCTACTTTATGTGTAGTATCTCACTATAGACATCCCTGTGTGAGATAACTTATAGTACTGTCAACTAAACCTGTGCGTATATGAAAGTTTTCCCCCAGAATTCTATTCCCTTCTAAATTCTTGCTGTGGGGAGTGTGTTTCATACTTGATCTTTAATCTTCAAATCAACTTTCTGTATGTAAACATAGTTAGACCCTATCATACTCAGGTTTTGTTGTGTATTTATATTGTGTTACCTCCAAGTTTTTCACTTGGATAAAAGCCTTTTTGATTGGTATAGCATAGATACAGAATAAAATAAAAAGTTCTGCTCTCACCATGTAGGCATAAATATAAGTTAAGATGACAACAGGGTAAATAAGAGTAGGGACAGCATGAAGAAAAATATAACAGGTACACCTGTAACAGGTATTCTGTTTTAAAAAGTGTTTTATTATCATCACTTGTGACACAGTGTTCTGATGACAGATTTGAAGGTGGATAGTGGAATGGCTGTGGGAATCCTTACAGAAGGCTCTTAGAATAATAAAATCGTTAAGGTTGGAAAAGACCTCAAGGATCATCAAGTCTGATCGTCAACCCAACACTGCCTAACTCACTATAACCAGGTCCCTAAGCACCACATCTACACATTTCTTGAACGCCTTCAGGGATGGTGACTCAACCACTTCCCTGGGCAGCCTTTTCTGATGCCCGATCACTCTTTCAGTGAAGAAATTATTTTCTGTGGTCTAGTAATGAATTGTGGTGATTAGTTTTTTTTAAGGAAAGCGAAAAGAACACATATGTCACATAAGTTGTGGAAACAGCAGGCTTCGGTCTCTGTACATTTGTTTCCTGATGGTTTTTTGTGCTTTAGTACGTGATATATCTAAGCTCATAACCTCTTTTAGGAAAAGATGTTTACTCAGCTTTCTGGATACCATGAGCAAATACTTGGCAGCATAATTACTTGTTATCCCAACTTGTAGTTTACAGTATTTGGGATATTGATATAAAGGCAGAATGTTTAGCTTTTCTCTAAAATATCTTTGTCATATTTTCTTTCTCTGTTGCTATTACCTCAAAAGTTTTTGCCCTTCTCTGACACCGTTCCTTATAAAATGTCATGTCATTGCTGAAATTGGTGTGTGTGAAGTGGCTAAACTTGAACAAAATATTTGTAATTTGTTGCTTGAAAGATTATGTGCTTCCTAGTTTGGAAGCACCAGTCTGATATTGAGAAAGTACTGCATGTACAGATGACACTTTCTAACTCACAGTATTATGAGTCAGTATTTAATAAAGTGCCTAGCTCACAAATTTGTTTTGAACAATACCAAGTAGCTGTTGATACCCAACTGGGTGTCCAGGGAGAATGTTTAATTAAAATGGAGATATGGTACAAAGTTTTCGTTCTTTTAGTTAAGGAGCATAATACGTGACTCAGCCTTTGCCCCTGTGCTGCTTTTTAGCAAAACCCAGTTGAGCTTCATTAACTGTTGCTGCCTCAGAACTAGGACTGCGGTGTCTGGCTGTCTCAAAATTAGATCTCTTGTTGCATTTAATATCCGTCTGTTAACAGTGTCCTGTCATGTTGGAATGGGAGGGAGATAAGCATTATTAAAGTCCTTATCTTTGACTTTAATAACATGGTAGATGATGCAGGTACTAATAAAAATAAAAGTAATTTTTCTTGCAAAGACTAGAAATAGTGGATTTAAACTTTGGGAGAGAGCAATAGAGACGTATTTTGTAAATGTATCTGTGATAGATTAGAGTCAGATGGCAAAGTGCTTGGCTTTCCTCTGCCTAGCTACCAACTCCAAGGCTTGAAGGTCAGCCTGGCTTCTGAGCTGTTCTCTCCTCTGTCACATAATGAGCTGTAAATTGGTGATTCAGGAGCTGGTTAATGAATTTTTGGGGTATCTGTGTCAGAGGAGGGGAGAAGATGGGATGTTGGGGTGGGGGGTGAGAGCAAAAGAACAGATTAAATACTAGGAGCGGCATGGTTCCACTGTCTTTGTTACAGTTTTCATTTGCTTGTCCAAGCCTGTTAGAGAAGCCAATGTTATATTGAAGAACAAGAGTGTACAAATACAGTGAGTTAGGCCAAATTGTACTCTTTCATTCTTTGAAAAATCATTATGCTTTTGAGAAATTTTTGAGAAATTACTCGATGGTAACCTTTGTCACCCACCTGTAAACAAAGTTTTCTTCAACTATAGTTTTCTATATTTGACAATGGACAAAAAAAGAGATGACACAGGAAAGGAAGTTTAGTGAGATGCAGTCAGCCTCAACACATACACGCTGAAACTCCTTTAACCTAACAGAGGACATTAAAAGAACCCGTGTCACCATATACAGTTAAGGAATTCTTTCTACCAATTAGTACCAATGAGGCTTTGTGTTCATTTAGCTTTGGAATCTACACAGAAACACATTTGCAGGGCTGTACTGAGATGGTTCTGTTTCACAATACAATGGCTGTGGTGTTTTTTAAGCTCCTATCAGTATGAATCTTAGAATTATTCTGACAATAGCTGTTGTAATTGTGTTGGTTAGAAATTTGATGTGCTTTCATATATTGAAAAGCAGTTTGTATTCCTTTATGTAATGTTTTATGGGGTGCCTTAACTTAAGATTTACTCATTGGTAGAAAGAATTCCTTAACTGTATATGGTGACACGGGTTCTTTTAATGTCCTCTGTTAGGTTAAAGGAGTTTCAGCGTGTATGTGTTGAGGCTGACTGCATCTCACTAAACTTCCTTTCCTGTGTCATCTCTTTTTTTGTCCATTGTCAAATATAGAAAACTATAGTTGAAGAAAACTTTGTTTACAGGTGGGTGACAAAGGTTACCATCGAGTAATTTCTCAAAAATTTCTCAAAAGCATAATGATTTTTCAAAGAATGAAAGAGTACAATTCAGAATGAATAAGATGATGACTAATGTTGTGAAAATGAAAGTCCTGTTTTGTAGTGTGCTAGCTTGTGAACTTGGGCCAAGAACTAAGAGTGATCTTGCATCAAAGCTGCTTCCTGTGCACAAAACCTGAAATGTGATTTCAGAAAACAGTAAATGTTCTAAAAACATTTTCAGGAAAAACTAGTGTTACTTACAGAAACACTTTCTAAATTTTACTGCAGATCTCCACAGGATAAACGGATTCTTCTTGTGAATTCTCAGAACAAGTCTCTGTCTCAGTCTTTTGAAAATCTCTTTGATGAACCCTCATATGGCTTATTACAAGTATGTATTATGTTTGAATTTTTTATTCTGGAAAACATGTGTTAAAAACCCCCACCCTAACATGTCACACAAATATTCCCTGAATCATTGCCGTTGTAGAAGCATTGATTGTATCCTAAAACAAGTGCTTCCTGTAGAACGTGTAGAGTTGCTTATAAGTTGTTCTGTGTGTTCTAGTAATTTCTTAACTTCTCTGTGGTACTATTTCAAGCCTACTCAGATTAGTGACATCTGTGATTCTGTGCATTTGGGTACAGATAGTTTTAGAAAGTGGAAGAAGGAAAATTTCAGAGTTACCAAAACATATTAATTAGAATTTTCTACATTTTCCTTGACTAAATATTCTTTTCCTTCATATTTTCTGACAGTTTGGAAGGGATGCTGGAAATAGAGCAGGAAAGAATGCAATATTGCCTAAAAGAGGGTTGTTTATTTAATGTTAAAACTGCTTATCATTTGGTGAGGATTGTGGACTCGTGAAAGTCAGCAGCAAAATTTACAGTGACCTGAATGAGGCCAGATTTTTGGCACACTGATTTGTTTAGTTAAAGAAAACCTTCATGAATGAATTACATTAGTTTCTGGACTTAGTTGTCAAATCAAGTTTTTTTGTGAGATTCCTAGCAGAGTACACGATTATTCAAGATGTTGTGTGTTCTCTGTGAAGGTAGAGATCCTAGGCATAAGGAAGATGTTTTGTGGCATTAATCACTGGAAGGTAAACAGTAGATCTGATCTTTTTTTTTTTTATGGAGGTCAGGCTTACTGAGTACACTGCTGTCCAATCTTTTTAATCAATCCATAGTGCTACCTTAAGATATCTTTTTTTAATAATGTAGTGAATGTACTGTGAAACTCCTGATACATGGAATTCAATGGCTTTGAGACTTAGAGTACTCCTCCTGTTGTTTTGCTTTCTTTGGATACAAGAATTACAAATAATTTGAGGCTTTTTGTATTTTACTTGTTTTCCTTGTTGTAACACAGAAATTGAAGAAAGATCCATACACAGTAACAATGGGAAGATTTTCCAAAGTCACAAACTATATTTTTGACAGTTTTCGTTTAAGTGACACTTCAACTCAAAGGCGACCACCATCAGAAATGGCAGACTTTCTCAATGATGCTATTCCAGGGCTAAAGATATTTTTTGAAGAACCAGGATTTGAAGTCATTACACGAGTGAGTGTGTAAATGAATGGTACAGATGCATTGATTCTTTTTTATGCACACCTTTAAAGGAATGGTAGGTCTTGAAGCTTGGTGAGTTATACTGTTTATGGTTGGTGACTGTGGCGTACAGTGCCCTACTATGTATTCACAAGAGTAAGATCATTATCACACGGTGCTAGAATATGTGATTTTTATGCCTGCAAATACGAGTTTTGCTTTGAAAATTTGACATTACTGGGATGAGGATTATTGTTATCGTAGAGTCACTGCCCTGAAAACTGACCCCTTTCATGTTTGGTGTTTCCTCTGCTCAGAGAGCTATATTAAGTAAAATTGGGGTATACAGGTTAATAACCAACTTTCTTGGCTATTCACTTTACCATTTCAATTTAAGAGAGCTAAGAACATTTTAAAAAAGTATTTAATTGGATGATTAATGTCTAGGGTGTATAAATGCACAGATTTATGTATGACTTGAACCAAAGCTAGAATGATCTTGTGAGTGGATCATGAATCAATTTGTGTGGGCTCCTGTTGGTGTCATTTACAGATTTGTGGAAAGAGTTTATTTTTAAATGCTTTTGATTACTATTTAAAGCATCTCACATGTTTTTAGAGTGTTGAACTCCTTTGAGTGTTGTTTTTTTCTTGAGTTCAAAATAGTGTTAATAACTTAGCAGTACAGTACATACAGCAGAAGTATGTACTTCTAAGAAAGTGCTGCCTAGCACTTAGTTAATAAGTGAGAAACAGTAAAATGAATGCTACATATTACAAAATAATACTGACTTGTATGTCTTAATCTGGCAAGTGCCTTAGACTTCTAAAGAGTTGAAACAGAAGTTGACTTGATGGTTGCCATCATCAAAATATTTTTAGAAAGTAAGAAACTACTGTCTGCTGAATTCTGCTGTGCTTAAACATGCAGTTTGGGAACTGAGACTAACCACAAACTGAAACTGGTGGGTTTTAGGAGTTCTTAAAGCATATATAGTCGTCTTTTTTTTTAAGGGGCAGTGTACTTAAATTGATCTTTCAGACACACTCTACAGTCTGTGTGGGCATAACATCTCTGAACCTGAGTAGCTTTTCAGTTCTGTCTTAAGATACTCTTAATGTGTATCAGGAATGTGCTTCTGAAGTGAAGCTCCCTGTTGTCCTTGTTTGCTGTGTTGCACATACCTAATACATTTCCAGTTGTGTAGCGGCTTATAGTCCATGGGAAGCTAGTTCAGAGGTGTTTGTGGGGGTAGAAGGTTACTTAAAACATACACATACATCCTCCTTCAAAATCTGAAATATTAACGTGTATACCCAGGTCCTTAGCACAGAGTGTCTTGCTTTAAAGATCTGCTTGTGTTGGTCCGCACTACTTGTTAATGTGGATGTAGCCTTAGATCCTTATAGTTGCTCATTGAGGTATGCACATCTGAAAATGTAGTTGCACTGAATATAAGAAACTGGCAAGCTTAGTACTGTTTGTGAAATTGTTTAAAACTACTAAAGCACTTCACGGGATTCATATAACATATTTGTGTGTGTTTCAGATTGATCTAGGAAAACAGCCTGAAGTTAGTAGAAGAGAGCCTGTGTCGACTGAAGAATGGGCTAATAATATGGATTCTGAAGGAAGAATTTTAAATGTTGACTACATAAAGCGATTGATATTTAAAGGGGTAACTTGTTTTTCTAAACTCAGCAAGACCTATAGCTTACTTCTGGACCCTTTTTCTTTCCTTCCCAAACCCTGGTTATGCTGTTTTTATTATACTTTTAGTGCTTCGTGCAGGACTTTGAGCATGGGCCAGTCAGTTTTGTTGGAGAGACTTCATAAAGCATGATTTCATGTGAATCAAATACCTCAGCAGTCTTGCAACCCTACAAAGTGCTCTACAAGGAGAGAGATCTTGTGGTGGCTGGCTGAAATGAATGAGTTGAAAACACAAAGGCTTAAGTGATAAAGAAGAGAAATCAAAGTGCCTTTCCAGAAAACACCAGTGCTTCAGTGTTAGCATATCCGGCTTATTCTTTTTGAGGGTGTCTTTTCCTTCTCCAACAAAAGCTTCTCTTCTTTGCCTGGTAGTTTGTGTGGATTTGGCCCTCATCTTATGAGCAGTGCTAAACACTCTTGCTGTTATTTGGTTTTGAACTGAGGGTTTTTGCAGTATGAATGTGAATTCAGTCTTAGTGGTGGAAATTTTGAAAACTTTAGTTAATGTCCCATAGCTGTTCTACCTAATGTTACTTTAGTATTTCTGGGTTTTTTTGGTGAGAATCCAGCTGCCTTAATGCATTCTTTGTGCACCCGTTGATGCATGTTTGCAAGCATGCAGTCTTGCCTTCTTGGAGTTTCAGCAGCAGACAATGATAACATTTACTATTACAGTTTTTAAAGACCTATACATGTTAAGTAATATACTGTGAAGGGAGTAGAGTGAAACTGATGCCCTTTTCAGTTTCTGTGGCTGTTCTTTAATATACTTGTGCCAGAGATGCCCAATTAAGGCCCATTCTGCAATCATGAGAATTACTATAAACTTTTTCTCCCAGTAGCCCATTTCCCTGTCACCTCCTCTTGTCTGTTGGCAAAGGAGTGAGTGCTCCATTTTGTTTAGGACTCTTGATCCCAATATTTTCCAGTACATTAAATGCAGATCCTCTTTAAAGAAGAAAAAAAAAAACCAAACTTACAATGCTTCTCTTAAACTGTTTGCCTGCTACTGGAAGAGTTCCAGTTGCTGCTTGTTTTATGATTCTTGATGCTATTTGCTGGACCATCTTCCTTTTCTTAATCTAATGGTAAATGAAGAAATATAGTGAGGAATCAAGCTGGCCTTGGAGTAGTAAGCAGGGGAGTCTGATAGCAAAAGTGTCTCATTCTCATAACTGTATTGCAGGAGTTGAAAGAAACTTTTGATTAGAGTAGGATATGATTCAACTAGCACATTTTTGTCATCTATAAATTATAAGCATTACTTGGAAAGATTTGTGACAAACGGTGTCCTTGAATGGACACTGGTATTTTTGATTGTTTGTAAGATTCATCTGTGTGTTGGCCATGTCTTGTTAGATGAAAATATTTGTTTAAAAAAATAAATAAATGGTCAAGATCAGTTTGCAGGGAGACCAGAGGTTTGTCAGTTTAGCAGAATGATGCTTAAATATATAAATTTTAAAGGTACTTTTTTTTGCTTCTAAAGTCTCTGATGCCTGTAAGGTTTTTGTTTCCAGCAGTGAAGCAAAAATACAGGAAGAAACATCTTTTGTGTCGTTTCTTTTGTTATCTTCTAAGGATGGATCCAGTGCTTCGACAGTTTTCTGCTTAATTATATTCTCTTCTTCCCATTTCTTCTAAGTGTCATACATAATTAGCAGATAAGATTTGACTACAATGTAAAAAGAAGCTTACTTATAAAAATTCTTTTGAAGTTGTTACTTAAAGAAGTGTTGCATTACTATACGAACGTTTCCTCACAAAATCAAAATAGTCTTTTTGTTAATGTTTCATATCTGTTTTTCCCTAGGGTCTCTGCCACACTTTAAGAAAAGAGGCATGGAAATTTCTTTTGGGGTATTTTCCTTGGCATAGCACTAAAGAAGAGAGAGCAAATCTGCAAAAAAGGAAAACGTGAGTACAGTGGGGTTTTTGTTACAGAAATTAAAAAGCTGTTTTTCTTACAGCATATAGTGATGTAGAAAACTTTTTGGAAACTTGAAAGACAACTGTTAAAGATTGACTGCAAAGAAGTGTGTGACACTTTCTTAAAAATTATTGTTATACTAAAGTAAAAATACTATATAAACAGGGTGGTGTTATCCCATTTATGCCAAAGAACAAATGAAATCAATGACTGTATAATAAAAAGAAAAAAATGAATGTAATAACTGAGCATGTTTGGTTTCAAAATTATCTTTCCTCTTCAGGGATGAATATTTCAGGATGAAACTACAGTGGAAATCTGTCAGTGAGGAACAGGAAAAACGTAATTCAAGATTAAGAGATTACCGGAGTCTTATAGGTAAATTTAGATTTAGAAACATGCCTAACTGTACAAATTCACTAGCTTTTTCCAATTCAATATGAAGTTGAAAAAGTGTAACCCTTTGAGTAACCTGTATGAAGAGGCACTAAAAACTAACAAGTTTGCTGTTTGCAGAGCTGTCTAAACTTTGCTATATACTTAATATTAAAACTTTTTTAACCAGAGTAATTCAGAGCTTTACACATTAGTGTTACAGAATGGCTGGATTTTTTTAACTTCCTTTACTTAATAACAAAAGGCTCTTTATTTCCTGTTCTTTCATGATGTAATTTTACTGGGAATGTCATTAAAATAATGAATATATTAGGAATGTGAAAACGTATCTGTTTGTTTTAAAATTTCTTGCAGGGATATGCGTATGTGCATTCTGACATATGGGGGGGGCCTTTATACCTACTTTTAAAAATTTCATCAAGTTCTGATGACTGTTAGCCGTTTGGATCCCCAGTTCTCTTTAGTAGTGAGATTTGGGCACCAACGTTTAGGATTGCCAAATAGTTATTTCAGGAGACAGGATAAGTTTTTTTTGTTGGACTAAACTTGTTTCAGCTGGTTATTCAGCAGGCAAGCTGAAGGGACTGAGCAAGTCTAATTTTAGTAGATTAGTAAACTACCTTTTTAGAGTGTGTGTTAACAGGAAAAAAAAATGAAGTTCAAAAAAAGGCTGAAGTTTTGTTTCAGTTAAAGTAGTTCTCTTCCTTTTTAAGTGTTTGAAATGTAAATGACAATATTAGGCTTATGTTGTGAAATAGATCCAAAACTACAAAGTACTCCTTTTATTTAAGTGAACTCAAAATTTTGCTTGTTTCAATACATCAGTCTTGAATTTCACATTATTAAAGAGTATGCTATCTGCTTGGCATGGTTGATGATGAAACACGCAGTTTTCAGCTCACTGAGTTACAGGAACTTGTTAAACAGAATTATAAACATGCTTTTGTGAACTATCACAGTGTCTTTGAGCTGATCATGTGGTAACTTTCCTACTGTGGCTTATGCTCCATCGTGTAAGTATTCATAAATAGCACTGCATAGCTAACTCGCATAGAATTGTTCTTAATCCTTGTATGTGTAGAACATTTTCACTGAATTATTATTAGGAATTTTTCCATAAAAAGTATTAACAAAAAGAAAAGCAAAAAGCTTTAAAATCTGTTTATAAGCAAATCCTTTTATTCCAGATAGGAAGGATTTTCTTTCTTTTAAAATATTCTTTATTTTGAAATGGCGTTTAGTTATGCAGTTGTCTTAAATACTTCAAAGCTCTGCAACAGTGTTTGAGGAAAAAATCAGCAGCTTAAAACATTCTGAATTAATTTTATGCTGGCTTTGTAGAACTTGTTTTGAAAATGTTTTTAAATCTGGACTGTTTTCTTAGAAAAAGATGTAAACAGGACAGATAGAACAAATAAATTCTACGAAGGTGAAGACAATCCAGGATTGATTTTACTTCATGATATTTTGATGACCTATTGCATGTATGACTTTGATTTAGGTAAGTTGTGTTCCTCTGAATGTGAAAGTCTTTTTTTTAGTTTCTGATATGAAGCTTTGCTTATGTTAAGGTCTGTTAGTACAATTGAGCTTGTATTTATTACAGTGCTTTTTGTAAATGTCAAGATTTATATTTTAATAATGCAGATAACTTTGTTCAGTTTTTCATCCTGCTTCTTCCTCTCTTCTATCTGATGCTTATCATAGGCATCTGAATTCATCAGCTGAGGTGGGACTGGGCATTAAGTGTCAGTTTGTCTTCGTCATAGCCCTACTGTTGTTTTTTTTTATAATTGAAGCAAGTTTGGTTTTCAGAGTTCTAAATGGGTTTGGGTCTTTGGAGCTTGAGCATTATACCCATTTTTAAGACTGATCTATCAATAAAAATGATAAACCAGCTGCCACTGCTGTAATTGAAGCTCGGCATGCTGAGACAGCTGTTTGTAAACCCGTGTGTTCTTATGAATACTTAAAAGCTGGTTCTTCAGGAGTACACTTAATGGTCCGTCAAAAATTACACTTTAGTTTATGCATCTGTTGCAGA
>NW_010129757.1:4185-22056 GCF_000699245.1 Pterocles gutturalis | reverse complement strand
TAGAACAGCATGCTTTAATCACAGTGTATACAAGATATTTAAGTCTTGGCTTCTGTTAATTGTCTTGGGAGGGAGGGAAAAGATACTTCTAGCTGGTTCCTGCTTCCACCCCAGCATGTGATTTGTAAATGTAGTGCCTTTGACATTGTATCTGTCCAAGGCTTCTAACCTGCTCAAGCGTTGGTACAATGCTGACCTTAATCCTTTGACAGCAGCTGTAGAGAGGTCTGAGTAAGGCCACAAACTGCCAGATAAAGGAGGGGACAGAAGAACAGTGAATACAACATTTTTCTGAGTGAATTCCTCAAGTCTGCATTAATGAAACTGGCTTTAATCTTTAAGAGACTTTAAAGCTGTCTTGAACAGAATCTTCTCTGCATTTATTTTTAATTGGCTTTAGTATTAAATGTGTAAGGAATAAAGCATTTTTTTCTTTTAAGTATTTACCTGTCTTCTGTTCCTTGTTCTATTTTTCTTCTCACATCTCCTCCATATTTTCAGTCATTGACTCCAGTCCTCTTTTCAGGTTATTCTGTTATAATTACCTCGTTAAGAAAAGGAAGCAGCCAAGCTTGAGTCTAACCAAGAAATGTCATGTCATGTTGAACCAACCACTGATGATAGACATACACATAAATCATGTTCTCCCTTACTTAGGGAGGTCAGCAGCAGCAGGGCAGTAGATAAGCTGACTTGAGCATCAGTGGTAGAGCAATTGGAAAAGTCAGGAAGAAGGGGAAAATGAGCTCTAAAAATCCTTGTCCTCTGCTTTTGGTCTGTTAATTACAAACAAGGAAGCTGGAAGAAGCATTAAAAAGCTATACAATTTTGAAAATATTTTGTATACAACTAAAATGCCAATGATACCAAGCTGTGTGGTGCAGTTGACACGCTAGAGGGAAGGGATGCCGTTGAGAGGGACCTTGACAGGCTTGAGAGGTGGGCCAATGCAAACCTCATGGAATTTAACAAGGCCAAGTGCAAGGTCCTGCATGTGGGTCGAGGCAATCCCAAGCAGAAATACAGGCTGGTGGAGACTGGATGGAGAGCAGCTCTGAGGAGAAGGACTTGGGGTATTGGTGGATGAGAATCTGAACATAAGTTGGCAGTGTGCGCTTGCAGCCCGGAAAGCCAACCGTGTCCTGGTCTGCATAAAAAGAAGCATTAGCAGCAGGTTGAAGGAGGTGATTCTCCCTCTCTACTCTGCTCCTGTGAGACCCCACCTGGAGTACTGTGTCCAGGTCTGGAGTCCTCAGGACAAGAAGGACATGGACCTGTTGGAGAGAGTCCAGAGGAGGGCCACAAAGATGATCAGAGGGCTGGAGCACCTCCCCTATGAGGACAGGCTGAGAGAGTTGGGATTGTTCAGCCTGGAGAAAAGAAGGCTCTGAGGAGACTTAATAGCAGCCTTCCAGTACCTGAAGGGGGCCTACAGGAGAGATGGGGAGGCACTCTTTATCAGGGAGTGTAGTGAGAGGGGTAACGGGTATAAGCTGAAAAAGGGTAGATTTAGACTAGATATTAGGAAGAAATTTTTCACTGTGAGGGTGGTGAGACACTGGAACAGGTTGCCCAGAGAAGCTGTGGATGCCCCATCCCTGGAGGTGTTCAAGGCCAGGCTGGATGAGGCTTTGAGCAACCTGGTCTAGTGGGAGGTGTCTCTGCCTGTGGCAGGGGGGTTGGCACTTGATGATCTTTAAGGTCCTTTCCAACCCAAACCATTCTATGATACTATGAAAATTTTCTAGCTATTTGTAAAAATGATATGCTCTAAAAATGGGCTTTTCTGATAAGGCATATGAGTGCTTTTTAGGGCATATGAACTTGATTCACCATTTCTGGGCACAGAAAGCTAAAGGCACTTCCTTGAATGGGGTCTAGATGTGTTTCATGCTTCTCACAAGCAATACTTTGCTAATAATCCCCTTCCTCAGGTTTTTTTTTATTGTTGGCTGCTTGATTACACAGGTGGTCTTAGGCTTTGGTGGGTTTATAATGCCATCTGAGCAGAACAGTTCCTATTTCCCTAAGTACGGGAATCCTTAGAGCATTATCAGTGCCAGAAGAAAGAAATGTTAAGTGCAAAATTTTCTTAATAAAAGCTAGTGCACCATATGTTTTCCTGTGATTGAAACTCAACGTCTCTTCTCCAAATCTATTGGAAAATAAAATCTTCAGTTGGAGGGGAAAAAGAAGTGGGAAGATTTTAAATGTATGAAAGAAAGAAACCAATTACAAATGGAGAGGAGAATAAATATGAGCGTGTATTTATGATGGTGCAAGGTATATATTTAATCTCCTTAAAAATATCAATATATGCTTCTGAGCTCTAAATGGGAACTTTAAAAACTAAAGATCTATTCTGGTGTCAGCTCAGTTTGTACATATTTTAACAACTACAAAAACAACGCATTTGTTTTATGTTCTCTTTAGATTGGCAGAAACCACTGCTAAATCTTGTTAGATATGCTGGATGTTGGTGGTTATTAATACAAAAATGTCTTTACTGGTGGTTGAGTTGGAAAATTATAGTATCTCTACGAAGTTGGAATGCAAACATTAATTTCACTGTCTTTCAATGCACTTGAAAAATTACCATTTAACTGCTGAGTTTAACTGAATTTGTATTTGCCTTTTTTTTTCCCCTGTTTTTCTCCATCAAGGTTATGTCCAGGGGATGAGCGACTTGCTTTCACCTGTCTTGTATGTTATGGAGAATGAAGTAGATGCCTTTTGGTGCTTTGTATCATACATGGATCAAATGGTAAAATAAGGCTTTTTTAGTCCACATAAACAGATAAGCTAGGGATAACATTTGGGGTTAATTTTATTTTATACATTTTTTTTTAAAATTCTTTTAAAGCAGTCATCTTAGGTTTGAAGTCAGTGTTTTTTTCTGATTGACACAGGTTATGGTGGCTTTTTGATACTGTGTAATGCAGACAAATTTGGCTCCTTGGAAATTCCAAAGTAACTCAGAGCCTTCACAGCCAAATTTGTGTTAATGGAATCCTCTAGCAGGATTTTGTTCAGGATAATGGTTCCCTGTCATACTTACCTTTTGGCATTTGTTAAATGCAATTTAGAGTTTTCATAAACTGAAGCTTTTTATTAATTGTGCATGTGGTGAAACAATATGTGACTGGTATGAGAATTTTAAAAAAAAAGTCTTTTTGGTTTGAGTGCAGTAGTGCTGCTTGGAGGTACAAAGCACAGGCTGATTTAAAATATCATTTGTTGCATACAAAAGTGTTATCAAAGAAACAGTTCACTGGTTTAGGTAAACTTTTTAGTAAAAAGCAGACATTGCATTAGATAGAAGTACAGTTAAATATCTGTATGTTAAATACCTAAAGGATGAGAACTGCTGTTGCAATAACAAAACTTAAAAAAAAAAATTAGAACAGCTATAAATCTCAAAATTATCACTGAGTTGGTAAAAAAATGGCGACACTAATACTGTATTCCACGCAGCATCAGAATTTTGAAGAACAGATGCAAGGTATGAAGACACAACTAATTCAACTGAGTACTTTGCTTCGTTTACTAGACAGTGGATTTTGCAGTTATTTAGGTAGGTGTATTATTAATACACAATAACTAAAACAACTTACTGCATTTTATCTATGTGTGTTGATATCCTTACCAGTCTTTAAACATAATTCCAATAGTAATTTTATATGAATACAGGACTTGTAAATTAATAATGCCTAAAAGATTTCAGTAATTGTTCCATGCCTATTGAAAAACAGGTTCTCTTGTTACTGATTTTAAAAATATGCTATCCTCTGGCAAATATCTTTGATTCTGAAAAGGGGCTACCATCTTAATCAGTTGTATGATTGCATACATGTAAAGTGTGTTATTCCCCCCTACCCCATTGTCTTAACCAAATTTGGTGTTTATGAAATGTAACGCTCTTATTCCTAGAATCTCAAGACTCAGGCTACCTTTATTTTTGCTTCCGATGGCTTCTTATCAGATTTAAAAGGGAATTTAGCTTTCAAGATATTCTTCGACTCTGGGAGGTAAGAAGATACTTAATCATACACACTCCAGCAGTTTTTAAACATTATAACAAAGCAAACGGATCATTCTCCAAAGTGATTAATACTCTAATAGTTTTTTTTTTTTGAAGCTGATTCAGTGCAATGAGGTGAGGACATACTGGTGTATGTTATGTCTTTTTAGCCAAAACAACTTGGGAAGTTAATGAAAAAAATACTTATAAGAGCTGGTGGTGGGTAAATTTATTTTTCAGAAACCTTTTTCAAAAAGGTTTGGACAGGGTCCTTCAGGTGAGGCTCTTAAGTGAAAGTGGTAAGTGGAGAGTATCAGTTAACTTTCCATGGAAAACAGCTTATGCTAGAAGAAAGAGCATTTGTATGTGTCTCTGATTAGTTCTTTGATATATTGGTAGTACTTTATAGATGAAGTGGAATCCAGCACTGGCAGGGTAGTTTTTGTGTTAGCCAAAACCATAAAGAGGATGATGTCAGAACATCCAGTTAATCTTGATGATAAGGCCTCATGATGCCATATAATGTAATGTAAGACATCAAAATGTAGAAGTTCTGGTAATTCCAGGTTAATGAAATATTTTTTGATTTAAATGATCTTGGGGTCAGATGCAGTAACTTAAGATGAACTAACATTTTTATTAAACATTCTTTAATTCTTTGTTCCTAGAAAAATGAGATATGTATCAACAGTACAGGTTTATTGTTTAAGATGCGTTTAACAAGAGCACAGTATCTACTGAAAACTTGCAAACTAGAGAATAAATATTCAGATGAATGGAAGGAGTATTTTCTAGGACATAATGATCACACAGAGTTGTGCTGGGGAACAGAAGGGTAATGAAAAGAACAGAACTGAGATGCATAAAACTTGTACTATAATGAAAAATAATGTTGTTTCTGGTATAAGAAAGATAATGTTGATGCTTTTATTCACTTTTTCAACTAAAGAAAAAGGAGTCACTTAAAGAGGAGGACCGGTATTTAAAACTGTCTAAAGTAAATCTCTTTTAGCTTTTTATCATCAGTTAGTGGAATTTACTATCATAGAGTATCGAGGTGGTATTTCAACTGAAGAGGACTACAAAGTTTATGAATAATTCATAAATAAGAGAACCAAAATGTACAAAACCAGAAGAATTCTCTTATTCCACGGGGAAAAAATTATAATGATTTTAGGGAAAAAAATTCACCCATCATCTTGTTTTCCCCTCTGAGTTTTATGTTGTCTTCTCAGTATTTTTTTAAAGACTTATTTTTCTTTTTAAATTGATGACAATGGTATATATATTTATAGTTCATAGTCCCAGGCCAGCATGTTTTTATTACCTCTGCCTTAATGTGTGTATACGTATGCATACAGAAAGGAAACACACTGTATTTCTGAACTCCTAAATATTTTTTTTCTGTCTTAGGAGGATGATGGAAACCTATTGATATATGATAGACTCATAGGTTCCTTCTAGCACATCATAATCTATGTTTACTACAAGTATACAATTTCATTGCTAGGAGATACGACATGAGACAGGGGATATCTTGTCTTCCTTTTTAAAACAAACTCATGAAGGCATTATGTTGATGTTTTTATGTGAAAGCTAGTGTCACCTCTGTCATGGCTGAAGTCCAGCTTATAATAGATTTTTTTTCCCCCGTTAACAGCTGTGCAGCTTCATTAGTATTGGTGGAGTGTATATGTCGGATTTACAGAGGCAAGCTATAGGCACAGGAGACCATTTTCTCCTTTGTAATCAGTAGAGAAAAGTGCACTGCTTTTAGGGCATTTCAGTCTGAGCAAAATTCATATGCTGTTTTGTAATAGCACATGAATTGAGGGAAGTCCATTTGAAGGTAATGTTACCCTGTGATGTATTCACTTACAGAGGGTAGAATGGGAAGAAGGGGAGGTACCATCTGAGATTCCAGTCCCAAGTTCCAGCGTTCTGGGGCTTTTTCTGTCTAATATATGAATTTTAGGGTGTTCTTTTGGACCTCCATTTCTGTCCTCTTGAGTTGCCTGAACCACTGAGCTAGCATTGGATACTTTTTCCCTGTTCCTGCTGGCTTCATGACTTAGTGTTTTATGTCAAAAATAGGAATGAAGATGATTCTTCACTAGCCTGGTTACTAGACATTCACCTTAGAGATGGGAGATACCAGTCTCCATCAGCCATAGTAGAGGCTGCAACCAAGCCCTCCCACTTACTGAGCAAGAGCCATAATAATCAGGTTGTGGTAGAAAATGTGGATGGCTATATCATTGTTACACGTTGTAGCAGAGTGTCCTAGGCGGTGCATGTGCTAGAGGTGGCATTCCACCTTGTGTGGATAAGTTAAGACACATTGTGTGATTGCAGTAATTTGCAATGCTTTCTGCAACACCCTTTACAGAAATATGAATGCAGGTTAAACTGTCTCTCAAACTCAGATAGACAGCATACTGAGCCACTGCTTAGATGTCCCAAAATTGAGAGTAGCTCAGTCTCTTCTTCACCCTGGAGGGACAGACATATCACTTGGTAATTCCAGCTAGCTCTTAATCTTTCCTTTGCACAGTGAGCTGCTTCATTCTCAAGATGATGAAGGAAGACTGGGTAGAAGAAGAAGAATCCCAAAGAAAAATTCTGTAATAAAACTACACAACTAGCTCACACTTACCTCCAGTGTTATGCTAGTACAGCTCACATGGTATAAAACCAGAATGATCTAATGATGAATTACTTTACATGTATACTAGTATTTCTTATGAATATTCATGGATGCTGAGGTAGCGCTAGAATGAGTCCTTCCTTAGGACTCTTTTGCATAGCTTTATCAGAAAGAAACAGGAGGAAGAGTTACCGCACTTAAGTGGTATATTTTTATATTCTTAATTTAAATGCTGTTTTTCTTTTATCTTTTTCCAAGAACTTTGTGATGCTGCTGTTATCTGTTTACATACATAAGATTAAGTGCATGCCCTGTTCCAGACTTTGTATAAACAATGATAGCAAAATGTGTGGAATTTTTTGCAGCTTGTATTAGCAACTGTTGACAGCTGCTAATATTCTACAGAGTGGAGAGAATGTCTGTAAACATCCTTGTTAGTATTTTTGTTTTTTTTCCCCACTCTTGAAGTCGGATCCAGCTTCCACTGAAGTTACACCTTGAAGCAAATACTTAAAGTAGATATTCCAGTAGGATAACATTGAATTGTAGATGTGAACTTGAAATATTATGTTAATGTCTGTAAAAAGGTAACTGTTATACAGATCTGTATTTTGGTTCAGTTTCCCCCATATCCTGCGTTGTCATGTTTCAGTCATCTATGTTCAGGTTCAGATTTAATGCCTAAGAGGCAACCTGTTGTCTGGGATGCCTCATTAGTGATTGTTGTAGATGATTCATAGTACACATACCATGAGAATTTGAGTGTACTGGAAATGTGTAAGCAGTAGTCTGCTCTCTTTATGTGCGAATTTGATGTTGAACCAAATCCATGTGCAGCTGTTAGTATTTCTTTCTTATGAAGTAGGAGTAAAAACAAAAAACAAAAACCAAAAAAACCCCACCCCCAAAACATTGTGTAGACAGACTTTATTTGGAAGACTATAGCCGGTTTTGTATGATTGTTAGCGTTTATCAGCCTATTTACATTCCAGACCTTTTCTGGGAGTGAGAGTATGCTTTAACAGAATATTGGATATGTGAAAAAAGATACAAAGCTTAATTCTAGACTGAATGAATTGAATATTAATTGAAACATTCAAGATTAATTGCACTTTATTTTGGGTGAACTTGGTTTGGATATCTTTCAGATTTATGCAATTCTGTTTACAGGCTACATATACTAGCGATAAAAGTTTAAGTATAAGTAAGCTCTTGTTGAGCTTTAAGGCTGTGTTTTATCAATAAAGAAGTAAGAAAATTTTTACTAGTGAAGTAAGACTTAATCTTCATGAGCCTGCCTTTTTTGAGAGTAAATCCATTGACTTAAATACTTTTATCTGTTTGTCAGAGTAATTTATGCAAACAATTGTTTCCTCCCTTGTTTTGTTGTCAAAACTGTTCTAAAGTTTTCTGCCCACCACACACATTCTCTTAAAATACTTTTTTTTTCTTAAGATTTGACTTTCATGAGCATGCTAAAATAGGGTATTAACACTGAGGCTGCACGTTTCAGTCCCAGTGAACTCAAGAATGATTATCTGTGGCCTTCATGGGACCAAAAGCCAATGTGTCTGCAGTCAGACAGTAACAGCCACTCATCCCCAACACCTGTGTGACCATGTACTTAGGCTCTTGTAGTAGTGGGATTGGGAACAACTTTAGCACCTTATTTATAACCGTTAACCTTTTGGAGGGATTGCTGAGCATGACACACTTCTACTGATTCACACTTAATGCAGACACACTAAGGCGCACAAATAATTTTAGTTTTAATTACTTCTCTGTAATTAGTAAATTTGAGTAGGAGAATTTCACATGAGCTGAAGCAGAGCACACACATTCACAAGACTGCAAACTCAGGCAGCTTAATACCATTATAGAGGACAACCTGGTAGACACAGACATTTTAGAGAACCAGAGAAGCATTTGGTGATACAAACTTGCGGTTCTCACTAATTGGCCAAAAGAAAGATTTCAAATAACTGTACAAATACTTGCCTGCTTTCAAAAATTGCTTATTGTTAGTTAAGCCACTTGGCTTGAGGCCTTCCTTATTTTCCAGGAACTGCTTTTCAGAGGAAAAGTATAAGCATTTCCAAAGTGGTTTTCATATTTTAACAGGTCATGTGGACAGAATTGCCTTGCCAGAATTTTCATCTTCTCCTTTGTTGTGCTATCTTAGAATCTGAAAAACAGCAAATAATGGACAAGCACTATGGCTTTAATGAAATATTAAAGGTACTGAGTTCCTATGCATTATTTAAATATTATTTAACTTTTTTGAGTTAGTGCAGTTATGTTCATATTTAATGTTAGGGGGAGGCTTACTGTCTTCTGAAGGGTTAAATGTGAACTGAATGTCTGTCCTCCATGCTTTCAAAATGGTTTTTTTGATGTCTGTGTTTAGTGATAATTAACAGATGGAAAATGTTTCTCTCCCTTAACTACGCCTTAGTATGTTTTATCTTAATTTTTGCTTTTACTGCTATAATCTTATTTGTTATCTCTTTGAAGATGTGAGCGAGATGTGCCTAGGAGGGCTAGATAGTTTTTTCACGTTTAGAAGTACCATGGATTCCTCTTGCAGATTTTGGATACTGGTGAAACCCATCTGTTGCATACTACCTCTCTCAGTACCTATTTATCAAAGCAAATATAGAGTATGTTTAGCATTTCATAGCTTAAGGGGCAAGTTTATAAGGCGATACTTATTAGCAGTGCAGTACAGTATTAGTGTCTTTTACAATAAAGTGCATTTACTGTTTATTGCACTTACTCTTATTTTGAATATATTTTTAGCATATCAATGAACTGTCTATGAAAATTGATGTGGAATATATACTCTGCAAAGCAGAAGCCATTTCTATGCAGATGATGAATTGCAAGGTAAAGATTTTGAATATATCTTCCGTGAGCATTTCTAGATAGTAAAAGTATGTAGTTGGCTGTAAGTGTGCATGTATGGCTTGTGAAATAACTAAATGCCTAGTTATGATAAAGGATGTACTGTATCTGTACAGCACCAATATTCTAAGAGCCTGTAAGCAAGAGTGATTAATTTTATAGAGTAATATTGTTCACTGGGGGAAACCTGGACTGTGCCTTTTGGTTGTGATTTCTTAACTACTTATACTGAGGTAATCTAGTAAAATTTTTGTCCAGTGTGCTTGAGAAAAATGAGGTGAAAGGTGCATTGCACTGAAAGCATACCAGACTTATTAGGCAGACACTAATGGTTCACTCAGTAAAACTAATTTCAATAACATGAAGTGTATATAGGCTTTTATTTTTGTAATGAAGATTATATTATTTATCAGGAAGTGATTACTGAGCCTATCTCCTTTGCTGGCTTTTTGAAAAGCAGATGCAGATAATGGTAACTTTAATGGAACTAATGCTGAGAGAGATGCTTTCAGTACAGCTGAATTCAGATGAATGGTTATTTACTGAGGGTGGGGGACAGACCAGGGGGAACCTTGTTAATTTTTTTTTCATTTAATTACGGTGATTTTTAATATATTTATGGTTTTTTCCCCCTCCTCCTTTCTAGGAATTGCCTCAAGCAGTGAGCGAGATCCTGGGGATAGAAAGCAGTTTGGTAACACCAGATTCAGATACTGGAGAGGATGAAAGTGGAGCTGTGTTGAGTTGTCCAACATCATTATATCAGAGTATCTCAACACCTGTAATTGCTGCCAATGGAACAAGAGACAGCACTGAACAGATGTCTGAGACGTAGAGCCTGACACCTGCATAATTACAGCTGGTTAAATTGAAGAAAGACTTTTACTGAGCACGTTTCTTTCAAGCACTTGAGAGATGGATATTTAAATTTGGTGTTGATTAAGCTTTAAGGTTGGAAAGAAAATCTGTACTGTAATGCTCTTGCATTAAAGCTTTACAACATGACTCAACTATTTTTGTAGTTTCTTCTACCAAAATAGCCTTTTCTTTTCAATAACATTCCTTAATATTTTTGTAGCCAAGTGCATTTTCTTTTTGCTGGTGAACTGGAAATGAATGGTGATTAAGAATGAATTTGAAAATTCTGCATTTGCTGAGCTTTCACACGTATTCATTTAAGACAGTGTGAGCTCTTTCATCTGAGCAGATTCACAATAGGCCAGCTGAAGCTGCTGTACAAAATTTTCAAGCTGAAGAGATGCTGATGTGTTAAAGGAGGATTGTTTTGTAAATGAATGGGTTTTCCCATTTCTCAAATGTTTACAAAAATACTTCTAAGTATTTGTTGCTGGTTGAATGTAGATTTGAAATGGACATTTATACTTACACAGTTTAATGTCCAAATATAGAATTTTGTGTAATTGGGAGTGGATGAGCAGTATATTTTTACATTAACATATCTTCACTTTATATATGCATATATATATTTACACACATGCATACACTATATACACAAATGTTTGTGAATACTAAAAAGGATAGTCCTATTTTCAATATCTGAATAAACTTGACTGTTCATTCATACGAATCGGTTTGACTAAATTAATGCACAGCTCCAACTTGGGCTCTTTTTCAAAACTTTTCTAACTGAAGGTAACTTTGATGTGAATACATTCAGTCCTACACTTGAGGTAATTTTGCAATAGATTTCTTGCCAACTTTACTAATGCTTATCTTTGCTAATATATTAACTGATCAATTAACTAATTACACTTTTTTATGGCAAGATTATTTGGAGAATTAATAAGCAGGTTATTTAAAAAAACTACCAAACCACAAATCAAAATAGTAATCACAGTTAACATTAATGCATTTTTTGTATATGTAAAAGGCAATGTGAGTTTATTCCATGCCATGCTGATGTCCTTTGACGTTATGTGAAATTTAACATAACTGATTAAGTGTATTCATTATTTGGTAACTATTGTACATATATAAAATAAAAATCAAAGCTGATTTAGTGTTTTTAATTAAATCATATTTAGAGAAAAAACCTAGTTGTCTGGTTGTTGATAAAAGAACATGAGATAGAGGGTATAGCTAACAACAGTTAGTCCATTGATATTATATATTTAGTGAGTAGTGAAAAGCAGTGGGAATACCTGTTTATTACAGAGTGGAACATGCCTTTCATCTCTAGGCGGTTAATGTGTGGGATATGGTGGAGCTTTTTTTTCTTCTGTGGAGTTTACTATTACAAATGTTATTTTTGCCCTCTAAATCAAATACAAGTAATATAAAAAGGCTTTAATAGATAAATCAAGTTGTTACAATAATTTGAGACCTGATTAAACTTCTCTCACCAGCTGTGAACAAACACTGGAGAGTTGAATCAGTACAGATTTTGTTTTTAATATCGTCAGTATGGTATCTCTCATCAGTTAATAACAAGAGTCTTATGCGGTGGAAGTCAAGGATTCACAGCTTAGCGTATCTATAGCCTTTCATTTCCTGTCCAGGAAATTACGGTGAAGCATCATGCTTTTGTTCACTGTAGAGCATTGTGCTTCTTGGCAGTTCATTTAACGTGGCATAGAATACATAAAGGCATTAGAACTTACGTAATCAACACTTTGGTTCAAATAGACTAAGCTGGTTAGTTTCAGTGTTTTTGGAGCACCTAGTTCACTTTGAAGTGTACTTGCAAAATTATTTTGTCAAAAATTATGTTAAAATGAAACTGTGGAAGAGGGGAGGGAAGTGTCTAAAACTGCGAAATGCAATGGGCAAGTCTGTCCGTTAACTATGCATGGTTCTTAGATATTCAGGATATGTAGCCACAAAAAATTATGTGCAACATGGTAAGATCTTGAGGAAAATCATAATTGACTGAAAATGAATATTCAAATGTTTAGGAAAAGCATATTTAAGTGGAATTCTGTCATTTCTTAGAGTTACAGCTACGGCTGCTGAGAAATACTACCAGCCCCTATAATAAAGTTTGCCTTTCCTTTTTGGGTATAATTGCTGATCTTTTCCCTTTGTATTAAGCACTCAGATGTCAAGGATGAGAAGGTTGCTCCTGAATTTATAGTGAGAAGCTGCTTTGGAAGGCTTGGAGTAGGTAGGCTTGCTCTGCCTCCCAGCAGTAAGATCAAATGCCCCTTGCAGCATTCATTATCTATAGTTTCCTTCTGGCTGACGGGCAGCCTTGCAAAGAGTTGCAATCAAGAGGAACCTTGTCCTCCACCAAACTATTCCTGATTGTTAGGGATGGATTTAGTCTATGATGAGACTACAAACACTGTAAAGGGCCTTAATCAGGATCATGACAGCTGAAAAAGTGCCATGGGTTGGAGGTTCTGGCTGTGTAAATTTCTTTTGTATGTGAGTGGTTTAGATTGCTTACAAATAACAAATATGTACTAACTCTGAATACAATTTTGGTTAAGTGGTCAGACTATAAAAGAGGCAATACTTGTTTAGTTCCTGCAGACCTGTTTTGGTTTTTTAATGCTTGACTTGAAGATTAATTATCTTTTGGGGGTGAGTACTTAGAACTTCATAGTTTTCAGTCATAGCAGTACTCCAGTGTTGTCTGTTCCAAGGTAAAAATTATATTTATGTATGTCTTTCTTCAAGAGAGATTTTTCTTATTTTGCCTGTTTGGGCAATTTTATTTGTTTCAAAAGTACATTCTTGAGGTCTTTTTCTTCTGTTTGAAGGCAAGAGGATAGCTTACAAAAAGGAGAGTTGTCTGAAGCTTCTCGGAAGTTTCTTGCAATTGCAATGCTGAAGAGGTTAGTGAAATTTTAAAAGTGCACCTGAGAACTGATTCAGGTTACAAATGTGGTTGGAAAAAGGTAATTAAGTGGGCTGTGTGCAGGAGTAATAATTTGTTTAGGAAATATATTAACTATTCCTCACCCTTGTTTAGGAAGTGTGTTATGTATTCCTCAGACTCAGTTTTAGTCAATATTCTTGACTGTTATATAGATGGAACTTGAAGCAGAAGTTTGGTCAGTGGCCTGTAGAAAAGTGGCTGGTAGCATGATTTTGTCTGTGGCTGGCTAAATTATCTTAATATATTTTTTTCAAATCTGTTGACTCTTTTCTCAGCAATTCTAGTCAGTGGCTGGTGCTGTCTCTGTGTGAAAGAATCATGGCAGAGGGGTCAGCGTGGGTTCTTATGGAAGAAATTCCATGGGCTGTTCTGTGGTGGCTGGGATTACAGCAGGAAATCCTAACCCTTGTTTCTGAACGTGCATTTATGTACCTGTGTCTAGGTCAGTAGTTGTCATGACTGTATGTGAGCATTGATAAGGTGATGAGATACATAACTGAGCACTTAACAGACATTTCATATGTGTGTGCTATTATATTTTATTTAAAAATGCTTTCAAATGTTTGGGTTTTTTTTAAATGGTGTTAAAAGACGAATTGTGCTTCATGTTTAGTGGGTTTTGATAATGTCTGCTATTCAATTAAGTGGTGTTGTTGCCGTGCAGGCCTCCTATAAATTAAGACTCAATTCCATTTTTCATTTAAGTGGGGATTTGAATCTTAAGCATTTTTTTCAAACCATGTGTGCTGTTTTTTCATGTTGAGTCACTACATGTTTGGCACAAATTGAATTTTCTGATGAACTGCAAACAGAAAGTATGTTGTAGGATGTCACTTTTTGCCTCATCCAAAATGAATTTCACAGTTGAATCAAATATATATTTCAAACCATCCATGTAATTCCAATAAATGAAGTGTTCTAGATGGGTTATGTTTTGAAGGTATTATAGTATATATTTTGATTATACAGGCAGGCTACATGTACCATACCTGAACATTAGTTCTTACATAGTTTCTACATACTTATCTTGTTGTTAACCAACTAACATCAGAGCCCCATTGTGTAGAGCTTTTTTTGCCCAGGCTAGCAATTCAGCAAATGGTGGTCACTTGTTTCCTCTCTGGGTGTGGTGGCAGCCACCAAGCCCCCACCCAGCCTCTCACTCACTCCCCTCTCCCATGGGATGAGGAGAAAACAAGGAAGGCGAGAAGGCTCATGGTTTGAGCCAATGACAATTTAACCGGGAAAGCAAATGCTGCTCCCACAAGCAAAGCACAAAGAGGACTCCATTCACTGCTGCCCATCAACAGGCAGGTGTCCAGGCACTTCCTGGAAAGCAAGGACTCCACACAGATTCCTTGGAAAGATAAACGCCATGACCGTGAATGTCCCTGCTTCCTCCTGCTTTCCCTGAGCTTTTATTGCTGAGCACAACGGTGTGTGGTATGGAATATTCCTCTGCTTGGTTTGGGTCAGCTGGCCTAGCTGTGTCCACTCTCAGTCTCTTGCCCACCCCCAGGGAAAGAAGCTTCAGTGCTTTGCAGGCAGGGCTCAGTGACAGCCCAAACACTGATGTGTTCCCTGCACTGCTCTGGGCACAAATCCAAAGCACAGCACCATGGGGGCTGCTCTGAGGAAAGCTGACTCCATCCCAGCCTGACCCAATTTGGTGTGATGACAACCATTCTTGATGGTGTTAGAGATCATGCTAGAAATACAATAATCCTTCATATGGAAGATGACACTTTTTAGGTGCCCATTTAGGCCTGATGCAAAAAATATTTGTATTACATATAAGCAACTTATATTCAGCTGTTCTGTTCCTTGTCATAATTAAATGAGATGCAGCACCAGCAACTTCTCCAAAACACTCTTGATGTATAAATTGGTCCGGATGTCCTTTAGGGTTGCATGGGTGCATGCAACCGTTGGGCATTGATCTTGGAGAACTTCAACATGGTCTGGTTTTACTGTTAAAGTAACTGATGAGACCAATAAAGTCTTTAAAGTACAGATATTTCAGTTCAGGGACTTGGTAATTATTCCTCAAGCAGCAAAACAGTACAACTACTGCTACCAAAAGTGGCACTACTGGTTCCTGCTACATTTTTTATGCTGGTATGATTCATTTGTGTAGTACATGGTGAAACACATAAAGGACCTGACAAATTTCAGACTTAACCAGTTCTTTTAGCCAGATCAATCCTACCACGTGTTTTTGCCATGAGGTATGTACCCAAGTATATACAGACAGCAAGTTCGTTAAAATCACAGCTTGGCAACATTGGAAGGCACTTCTAAAAGCTCATGAATAGTAAACTAGCTAGACTATCTCCTATTGGAAGACATGTCTGTCTTCTGCCAGATGCTTGTCTAATCTGTTTGGAGGATACCTTTGTAGATCCCGCAATCTATTATGCAAGCACTTCTCAGGTGTTTGTAGACTTTCAGGGCACACTGGTCACATGCAGCTGGTGATTTTCTGTAACTTCTGACTCCCTTCATATGAGCTCTGTCTTCTCTTGTAATTGTGTAGCTGGTCATCTATAAGTAGCCCTCCCCCTGCCAAGATATGTTTAAAGTTTGTAATGGTTACAGCTTCTCTGAGGCAGATACAGTCTGGGAATGTATGGGTGGTCTCTACATGGTCATTTAGGCTATTATTAAATAGTATAGGAGTGAGGGTAGGGGCTTGTGGCTCTCCTGTTCTCTGCAGCCTTCTATTTAACAGGGAACCCACCCCTTGGCCCATTCTATTAGTTTCATCTGGACTTGGTTTCCTTATCTGTCTTGTGAGAATGTTATGAGAGACCATGCCAATGCTTCACTACCATCAAGATGAATGACATGTATTGTTTTGCCTTGGTCTACAGGACTGTCATAAGAGGAAATGAGATTTGCTTGACTCAATTTGTTCTCAGCAAATCCATCTTGACTGTTTAATCATCTGTTATCTTCTAGGTCTTTACAAATAATTTCAGTACTTCTGTTTTCTCAAACAGATGAAATTAGACTGGTCCATAATTCTTCAGCCCTTCCTTATCCCCACTATCTTCTTGAAAATTGACATAATTTTGACCTTTTCCCAGGTTTTCATCACTTGTCTATCCCTTGAGTTCTTAAAATAGTTATTGATGGCAGAGGTTTGATGAGCCTACTCTGTAAGCGTGGCTTCTGTGCGAAATCATTTGCTACAATTGGACTTATCCCAAGAATTCTCCAACATTGTTTTATCTTGTTAAAAGCTAAGAGCCTAGCTCTCTGCCCTTGCTATTGATTATGATAGACCTCTGGTCACAGTTTAGCAAAGAGTGCTGTAAAAAAAACAAACAACTTAGATAACTTTCTTTTTTTTTTTTTTGTCCTTTCCTCTCCTCGTGCTCAGTAGTGGTCTAATACTTCTGTTTTTCTAAGTGCTGGAAAAATTACTTTTGATATCTTGTAGTAATTAGTCTGACTTTTGTACCACAGCCTTTATGCATTAATACATTATGTTGCCTGTATTTAGTAGCTTGGTCCTAGTTTTCATCTCCTCTAAACTACTTTTTTGAATTGAAGGTAATGACAAACTAATGACTTATGATACTGCTAGTAAAAAGCGTAGTAGAAGACTACACTTCCTCTACAGTGAAACAATTTCCTGATGAAACTTTTCTTTTTCCTGAAGCAAGCAAATAATTTTTTTTTTTTGCACTAGGTTTCCTCCCCTTGAATGTTGTAATAACTGAATTTACTGAAGTCCTCTTTTCTGAAATTGTCAGTTTCTGCTTCTGACACTCTTTTGGCTGAAGATCATGAATTCATGTTATGTTAATTCTTCATGCAGTCCACCTTCTGCATATTTTCAACCAGTTCCTCTCTGTTGACTCAAATCAAATTACCAGAGCTACTCCTTTCATTGTTTTCTACCAAATCCTGGATCAAAATTTATCATTTGTATTCTCAGATCTTCCTAGTCAGTCCATAATTTGATAGATACCCTTTTGCAACAGCTGTTGGTTGATTAAAATCCTCTTAGTGCTATTAGAACTTGGGATGATTTTGCTGGCTGCTTGAAAACCTGTGCTTCCTGTGTCTTTGTGACTGAAAAATTATGTTCTCATCACAGACTTTTCAGCAGACCTGTCTCACTCAGAGAAATGGACTTTGGAGTTGGTGTATCTTTGATAATCTGGGAACAGATTGTGCATCTTTCTTTCCTTGTTGTAAGAAGCTCCTTTGGCTTGTCAACTTGTCAGTTATTTCCCAAAGTCTTTGTTTTACCAAATAAATGATGATTTGGTTAAGTATGGAGACTTGTTTTCTGCGTGTGTCAACATCTCTTGCATTCATAATAAGATTATCTGTTCTACTCCTTGCCTTTTGGACCTTACATTGAATACTGTTTAGTTTTAGATCCTTGTGAAGTCCACCTTTCTTCATGCTTTTTTGATACTTTTTTTGTAGCTTCATTTC